>NC_069500.1:714643801-714906301 GCF_027579735.1 Bombina bombina
TCATTTTTGACGTTCTTTTGCGCCAAAATTGTCGGCGTTCCGGAAGTGGCGTCATTTTTGGCGCCAAAAAGCATTTAGGCGCCAAATAATGTGGGCGTCTTATTTGGCGCTAAAAAAATATGGGCGTCGCTTTTGTCTCCACATTATTTAAGTCTCATTTTTCATTGCTTCTGGTTGCTAGAAGCTTGTTCCTTGGCATTTTTTCCCATTCCTGAAACTGTCATTTAAGGAATTTGATCAATTTTGCTTTATATGTTGTTTTTTCTCTTACATATTGCAAGATGTCTCACGTTGCATCTGAGTCAGAAGATACTTCTGGAAAATCGCTGTCTGGTGCTGGAACTACCAAAGCTAAGTGTATCTGCTGTAAACGTTTGGTAGCTATTCCTCCAGCTGTTGTTTGTATTAATTGTCATGACAAACTTGTTAATGCAGATAATATTTCCTTTAGTAATGTACCATTACCTGTTGCAGTTCCTTCAACATCTAATGTTCAGAGTGTTCCTGATAACATAAGAGATTTTGTTTCTGAATCCATCAAGAAGGCTATGTCTGTTATTCCTCCTTCTAGTAAACATAAAAAATCTTTTAAAACTTCTCTTTATACAGATGAATTTTTAAATGAACATCATCATTCTGATTCTAATGACTCTTCTGGTTCAGAGGATTCTGTCTCAGAGGTTGATGCTGATAAATCTTCATATTTATTTAAAATGGAATTTATTCGTTCTTTACTTAAAGAAGTACTAATTGCTTTAGAAATTGAGGATTCTGGTCCTCTTGATACTAAATCTAAACGTTTAGATAAGGTCTTTAAATCTCCTGTGGTTATTCCAGAAGTTTTTCCTGTTCCTGGTGCTATTTCTGAAGTAATTTCCAGAGAATGGAATAATTTGGGTAATTCATTTACTCCTTCTAAACGTTTTAAGCAATTATATCGTGTGCCGTTTGACAGATTAGAATTTTGGGACAAAATCCCTAAAGTTGATGGGGCTATTTCTACCCTTGCTAAACGTACTACTATTCCTACGGCAGATGGTACTTCGTTTAAGGATCCTTTAGATAGGAAAATTGAATCCTTTCTAAGAAAAGCTTACTTATGTTCAGGTAATCTTCTTAGACCTGCTATATCATTGGCTGATGTTGCTGCAGCTTCAACTTTTTGGTTGGAAACTTTAGCGCAACAAGTAACAGATCATGATTCTCATAATATTATTATTCTTCTTCAACATGCTAATAATTTTATCTGTGATGCCATTTTTGATATTATCAGAGTTGATGTCAGGTTTATGTCTCTAGCTATTTTAGCTAGAAGAGCTTTATGGCTTAAAACTTGGAATGCTGATATGTCTTCTAAATCGACTCTACTTTCCATTTCTTTCCAGGGTAACAAATTATTTGGTTCTCAGTTGGATTCTATTATCTCAACTGTTACTGGTGGGAAAGGAACTTTTTTACCACAGGATAAAAAATCTAAGGGTAAAAACAGGGCTAATAATCGTTTTCGTTCCTTTCGTTTCAACAAAGAACAAATGCCTGATCCTTCATCCTCAGGAGCAGTTTCAGTTTGGAAACCATCTCCAGTCTGGAATAAATCCAAGCCTTCTAGAAAAGCAAAGCCAGCTTCTAAGTCCACATGAAGGTGCGGCCCTCATTCCAGCTCAGCTGGTAGGGGGCAGGTTACGTTTTTTCAAAGAAATTTGGATCAATTCTGTTCACAATCTTTTTATTCAGAACATTGTTTCAGAAGGGTACAGAATTGGTTTCAAGATAAGACCTCCTGCAAAGAGATTTTTTCTTTCCCGTGTCCCAGTAAATCCAGTGAAAGCTCAAGCATTTCTGAAATGTGTTTCAGATCTAGAGTTGGCTGGAGTAATCATGCCAGTTCCAGTTCTGGAACAGGGGCTGGGGTTTTATTCGAATCTCTTCATTGTACCAAAGAAGGAGAATTCCTTCAGACCAGTTCTGGATCTAAAAATATTGAATCGTTATGTAAGGATACCAACTTTCAAAATGGTAACTGTAAGGACTATCTTGCCTTTTGTTCAGGAAGGGCATTATATGTCCACAATAGATTTACAGGATGCATATCTGCATATTCCGATTCATCCAGATCATTATCAGTTCCTGAGATTCTCTTTCCTGGACAAGCATTACCAGTTTGTGGCTCTGCCGTTTGGCCTAGCTACAGCTCCAAGAATTTTTACAAAGGTTCTCGGTGCCCTTCTGTCTGTAATCAGAGAACAGGGTATTGTGGTATTTCCTTATTTGGACGATATCTTGGTACTTGCTCAGTCTTCACATTTAGCAGAATCTCATACAAATCGACTTGTGTTGTTTCTTCAAGATCATGGTTGGAGGATCAATTCACTAAAAAGTTCATTGATTCCTCAGACAAGGGTAACCTTTCTGGGTTTCCAGATAGATTCAGTGTCCATGACTCTGTCTTTGACAGACAAGAGACGTCTAAAATTGATTTCAGCTTGTCGAAACCTTCAGTCTCAATCATTCCCTTCGGTAGCCTTATGCATGGAAATTCTAGGTCTTATGACTGCTGCATCGGACGCGATCCCCTTTGCTCGTTTTCACATGCGACCTCTTCAGCTTTGTATGCTGAACCAGTGGTGCAGGGATTATACAAAGATATCTCAATTAATATCTTTAAAACCGATTGTACGACACTCTCTGACGTGGTGGACAGACTACCATCGTTTAGTTCAGGGGGCTTCTTTTGTTCTTCCGACCTGGACTGTGATTTCAACAGATGCAAGTCTTACAGGTTGGGGAGCTGTGTGGTGATCTCTGACGGCACAAAGAGTTTGGGAATCTCAGGAGGTGAGATTACCGATCAATATTTTGGAACTCCGTGCAATTTTCAGAGCTCTTCAGTCTTGGCCTCTTCTGAAGAGAGAATCGTTCATTTGTTTTCAGACAGACAATGTCACAACTGTGGCATACATCAATCATCAAGGAGGGACTCACAGTCCTCTGGCTATGAAAGAAGTATCTCAAATTCTGGTTTGGGCGGAATCCAGCTCCTGTCTAATCTCTGCGGTTCATATCCCAGGTATAGACAATTGGGAAGCGGATTATCTCAGTCGCCAAACGTTGCATCCGGGCGAATGGTCTCTTCACCCAGAGGTATTTCTTCAGATTGTTCAAATATGGGAACTTCCAGAAATAGATCTGATGGCGTCTCATCTAAACAAGAAACTTCCCAGGTATCTGTCCAGATCCCGGGATCCTCAGGCGGAGGCAGTGGATGCATTATCACTTCCTTGGAAGTATCATCCTGCCTATATCTTTCTGCCTCTAGTTCTTCTTCCAAGAGTAATCAGATTCTGAAGGAATGCTCGTTTGTTCTGCTGGTAGCTCCGGCATGGCCTCACAGGTTTTGGTATGCGGATCTTGTCCGGATGGCCTCTTGCCATCCGTGGACTCTTCCGTTAAGACCAGACCTTCTGTCGCAAGGTCCTTTTTTCCATCAGGATCTCAAATCCTTAAATTTAAAGGTATGGAGATTGAACGCTTGATTCTCTGACTCTGTGATTAATACTATGTTACAGGCTCGTAAATCTGTATCTAGAGAGATATATTATAGAGTCTGGAAGACTTATATTTCTTGGTGTCTTTCTCATCATTTTTCTTGGCATTCTTTTAGAATTCCGAGAATTTTACAGTTTCTTCAGGATGGTTTAGATAAAGGTTTGTCCGCAAGTTCTTTGAAAGGACAAATCTCTGCTCTTTCTGTTCTTTTTCACAGAAAGATTGCTAATCTTCCTGATATTCATTGTTTTGTACAAGCTTTGGTTCGTATAAAACCTGTCATTAAGTCAATTTCTCCTCCTTGGAGTTTGAATTTGGTTCTGGGGGCTCTTCAAGCTCCTCCTTTTGAACCCATGCATTCATTGGACATTAAATTACTTTCTTGGAAAGTTTTGTTCCTTTTGGCGATCTCTTCTGCCAGAAGAGTCTCTGAATTATCTGCTCTTTCTTGTGAGTCTCCTTTTCTGATTTTTCATCAGGATAAGGCGGTGTTGCGAACTTCTTTTGAATTTTTACCTAAGGTTGTGAATTCCAACAACATTAGTAGAGAAATTGTGGTTCCCTCATTATGTCCTAATCCTAAGAATTCTAAGGAGAAATCGTTGCATTCTTTGGATGTTGTTAGAGCTTTGAAATATTATGTTGAAGCTACTAAGTCTTTCCGAAAGACTTCTAGTCTATTTGTTATCTTTTCTGGTTCTAGAAAAGGCCAGAAAGCTTCTGCCATTTCTTTGGCATCTTGGTTGAAATCTTTAATTCATCATGCCTATGTCGAGTCGGGTAAAACTCCGCCTCAAAGGATTACAGCTCATTCTACTAGGTCAGTTTCTACTTCCTGGGCGTTTAGGAATGAAGCTTCGGTTGATCAGATTTGCAAAGCAGCAACTTGGTCTTCTTTGCATACTTTTACTAAATTCTACCATTTTGATGTATTTTCTTCTTCTGAAGCAGTTTTTGGTAGAAAAGTACTTCAGGCAGCGGTTTCAGTTTGAATCTTCTGTTTATGTTTTCATTAAACTTTATTTTGGGTGTGGATTATTTTCAGCAGGAATTGGCTGTCTTTATTTTATCCCTCCCTCTCTAGTGACTCTTGCGTGGAAAGATCCACATCTTGGGTAGTCATTATCCCATACGTCACTAGCTCATGGACTCTTGCTAATTACATGAAAGAAAACATAATTTATGTAAGAACTTACCTGATAAATTCATTTCTTTCATATTAGCAAGAGTCCATGAGGCCCACCCTTTTTTGTGGTGGTTATGATTTTTTTGTATAAAGCACAATTATTCCAATTCCTTATTTTATATGCTTTCACACTTTTTTCTTATCACCCCACTTCTTGGCTATTCGTTAAACTGATTTGTGGGTGTGGTGAGGGGTGTATTTATAGGCATTTTGAGGTTTGGGAAACTTTGCCCCTCCTGGTAGGAATGTATATCCCATACGTCACTAGCTCATGGACTCTTGCTAATATGAAAGAAATGAATTTATCATGTAAGTTCTTACATAAATTATGTTTTTATGATTGGCTGATGGCTGTCTCATGATACATTAGGAAGGAAAATTTAACTTACTGACATTTGTCAGAAAGAAATCTACAACTGATTTGAAATTCAAACTCGGCGCTTTTGCATTGTTTTTTTTTAAATATTATGATTATGCAATCCTACTGTGTTTAGTGGTCCTTTAAGCTAGAAAGGTGATGGAACCTGCAACTGGACATTCAGTAGGTCTTACAATGACCAAGATTACAAGTTGTGCGGTATAGCCGTAGCGTACACACCGCGCATAATGGGGCCGTACCACTATTTCTTTATCGCCAGTATTACAAGTCACCCTAAAACTTTCTTTTGTCGGGCGGTATGGTGCAGTAAGCCCCATACCGCACGAAAAAAAAAAAAGTTTAGACTTTGTGTGCTCGTGCAGTTTTTCCCCGTAGAGATCAATGGACAAAAATTGTAGGAAAAAAATCTAACACCTGCAATTGTGAAATGGTGATCGCATTCCCCATTGAAGTCTATGGAGAAAAGAAAGTTTTGAAAAACCCTAACATAAGCTCCTAGTCTAATAACCCCTAAACTGCCATCCCCCCACATCGCCAACATTAAATAAACGAATTAACCTCTAAACCACCGCCCCCCCATTGCCAAAGCTAAATAAAACTATTAACCTAAATAAAGCTATTAACCCTTAAACCGCTGACCCCCCCACATCGCGACAAACTAAAGCTATTAACCCATAAACTGCCAACATTAAATAAACCTATTAACCCTTAAACCGCTGGCCCCCACATTGCGACAAACTAAATTAAACTATTAACCCCTAAATCTAACACCCCCTAACTTTAAATTAAAGTAACAATATAACTACCTTAAAATAAATAAAAACTTACCTGTGAAATAATAAACTTTAGCTTAAACTATAAATAAACCTAACATTACTAATTTAAAACAATAAAAGATACCAAAAATGAAAAACCTAAATTACAAAACATTTAAAACTCCTAACACTACGAAAAAAACAAAAACCTAACATTACAAAAAATAACAATCTAAAATTAAACAAAATAACAAAACCTAACATTACACAAAATAACAAAATCTAAGATTACAGAAAATAATAAACAAAATTATCCAAAATAAAAAAAATTAAACCTAATCTAATACCCCTATAAAAAAGGCACCCCAAAATAAAAACACCCCCATTCTAACACTAAACTACTAATAGTCCTTAAAAGGGCCTTTTGTAGGGCATTGCCCTAAGTTTAACAGCTCTTTTACGTACAAACCCCCACCCAACCCCCCAAAATAAAAAAGACCCAACTATAAAAAAAAAACTAAGTTACCCATTGCCCCTAAAGGGGCATTTGTATGGGTATTGCCCTTAAAAGGGCAATCGGCTCTTTTACTGCCCATTAAAAAAAATTAAAAGTTAAAGCTTTTTTTTTTATTTCACAGGTAAGTTTTTATTTATTATAAGGTGTAACTTTAATTTAAAGTTAACAGTTTAGGGGTTAATAGTTTAATTTTGTTTGTTGCGATGTGGGGGGGGCGGCGGTTTAGGGAGTCGCGATGTGGAGGTTCGGCAGTTTAGGGTTTAAAACGTTTATTAAGTGTTGGCGATGTGGGGGGGTGGCAGTTTAGAGGTTAATAGCTTTATTTTGGGTTAGCGATGCGGGGGCAATGGATTAGGGGTTAATACTTTAATTTAGGTAGTTTCGATGTGGGTGGGTGGCAGATTAGGGGTTAATAGGTTTATTATAATATTTGCGATGCAAGGGGTTGGCAGTTTAAGGGTTAATAGGTAGTTTATGGGTGTTAGTGTACTTTGTAATATATTTTTTATGAGTTTTGTGAAATACATAACTACTGGTCTTTGATTGCGGAATGGATCGTTGTGGTATAGGCCATAAAGATCACGTTAAAGCCATACTGTGCAACTTGTAATACCGGTGAGCTAACCATTCCGCACTCAAAGGCCATTTTTTAGCAGTAAAGCTGTACCGCACTACTTGTAATCTGGGTTAATGAGAATTAATGAAACATTAAATTGCATAGTTTGCAAAGATGAGACTGATCAAGGTGGATAAGTGAAATCCATAATGGGATAAACCAATGTCAGCAACATGTGAAAGCACAATGGTTTAAGAAAAATCTCATTATCCAGTACAGCGGTGTATTTGAAGTTGAGAGGATACTACACCAGTCAAACAAGTATAACAAACTCTTTTCTTTACCTAAACAAACAAGTGGTGCAAAACCTGATTAACATCTTAACTACTGAACCATTTTCACCCCTGTGCTGAACTGTTTTGCAGTTTTCAGATGCTGTTCATATTTAGACCCTACTCTAGGCCAATTTTATCAGAGAGAAACCTACACATATTTATTTCTTTTTTTTTCTTTCTTCAGGAGACCCAGCAGATTCAAAGTATACCATTATATTATGCATATATCATAGCGTGTAAGAAACTTGCAAAAACAGTGTGGAGAAAAATGCTTTTTTTTCACTAAAATTTTAATAAACAATAGTGAGTGTTTTTCTCCCTAAACTTTATAATAAATGGAAGTCATTATCCACATAGAAATAAGGGCCTTTCATTATAATTATGTAACTCTGTTTTTGAGAAGGGCTAAGGGGCTTTAAAACAAGGGGTCTGTGGGTTCTCTAGGCATTTTAGGGCCTTTTATATGGTTATATTTGTTAAAAATAGTATTTATTTTTATTTAGAACTTCTTAGAATGATTGAGGTCTCATATTTATTACTGATGTATATGCTTAATATTAGTTTATAATATAATTGTTTAATTTCTTGATCATTATACAGGCTTTAAAGTTAAAACAAATAAAGTCACTTTTTTTCCTACAAAGACTAAATAAATGGAATAACTAAATATTTGTTCTTCTTCCAAGGAAACAAAGGCTGTGGTATATGGATAATGTCGTCAAGCCTCCCACACATCACCAGCAACCACATTGGACATAACAGTATCTATGGGGTGGCTGTGTTTTGTCGAAAAGATGATGCCAGTGACTACCTGGCCAATCAGGCTGGGAATGAAAATTTCAATGATGAAGGGGAGGCAGCAAACTGGGAGAATGATTTGGATAGTGAAGATGATCGGTTTTCCTCAAGAAGGCCAATCAATGTAGCACTTATTGAATCTAACAGCATTAATCACAACGGAGGTGAGATTGATATACTTGTCTTTGATGCATTCCTTTCATTATTCTTTATTCTTTTTACTTTACTTATTGCACATTTAACCACTACAAGGTAAGAAAGTGGATGCAGCACTCGGATTCCTAACCTTTTTCAACGTAATTTCTACATTGCATTTTTTAAGTAGAAAGTAAAGAAAGTTTAGAAATGTTTAAAACATATATTGAGAATTCTACATTAAATAGGTATTAAAACAACTATATATATATTTATTGCACAAAAATAACATCCTTAGAGCAGGATGAAACCACAAGAAATGCCTCTGAGCACAAAATATAGAAACAATGAATAATAAGAATCAAGGCTTGTTTTGCTAAAGTGAATAATCAAGGGATATCAAAGTGGATAAACGCTAAATATAAATCCGATAAGCAATATTGTCTAGACTGCAACCTTTAAATTTGTATACATATACTGTGTAGTACAACCACACTGAGCAACTTGGTGGTAAGAAATGTCAAGTTATCCCTATGTGGTAAGTTTGGAAACAGGAGGGGTAAATGAAACTGACTGGGTGTTTTTAAAAATTTTAAATTTAGACTACAGTTTTGTCAAAAAAGAAGATTTACAAGACAAAATATGGAATTCTGATTATCTTTTTGTCAAGGAAGATGCCAACTATATGATGACAACAGCATGCAGTGGCTGAAAGGAAGGGCCCTGAACTGCCTAAACAATAATTTAAAGGTTAAGTGGTGGATTGGTGACTTCCAGAAAGGTCTTATTAGTCTCAAAGTCTGTAGAAAGATGTGAATAATGAGTAGTAAGGTCAAAATGTCCTAAAAAGGAACAGAAAATGGATACACACACTCACACACACAAACTCAAACACAAACTTGCACATACACCCAAGGAAACACCCACAGAGACATCTACAGAAAACACACAAAGACATACACACACAGAGAGAGACACCCATAGAAAACAGACAAAGACATACATACACACATACCCTCACAGAGACCTCTACACAAAAGACAGACACACAAACCCTTAAAGAGAGATCCACAGAAAAAAAATACATACACACTCATAGAGACCCCAACAAAAGCACAAAGACATAAACACAGACACCCACAGAAACACTCACAGGAGGTAAAATTTCTGCATATTGCCATCCCCTAAAACAACAGTGTGTGACATGCATGATAAAAAAAATAACAGAAATTAAGAGATCACTTTTTAAAGATTCATGAACGAGATTACATATGCGGCGCAGGCTTCAGCGTAACCTCTGAAACCTGAGTTGCCCATCATTTTCCCTCGTACATCAGGGAATCACATATACGGCGCCCGCAGTTCATAAAGTACCGTAAGTCGGATAAACTAGCGATGTCCATAAATAGGAGTCACCAGTGATTTACGGCACGTTAGAAACTGCTTGCGCCTAAGAAGAAAAAAAAAAGTTAAATCTCCAGTAAAAGCCTAACACGCCTCCCAAATATAAACCCGGCATGTCAAAACCCCTATATCCACCATCACCCCCATATCGGAACTAACAATAAATGTATTAACCCTTAAATCCACCAACCCCAACATCGGAAACTACCTAATAAATGTATTAACCCCTAATCTGCCATTAACCTACATTGCAATAAACCTAATAAATGTATTAACCCCTAATCTGCTATTAACCCACATCGCAATAAACCTAATAAATGTATTAACCCCTAATCCGTCATTAACCCACATCGCAATAAAACTATTAACCCCTAATCCGCCATTAACCCACAACGCCGTAAAGCTAATAAAACTATTATTAACCCCTAATATGCCAAACCCACACAACGCAATAATCCTAATAAATCTATTAACCCCTAATCTGTCAAACCCCCACAATGCAAATAACTAACACCTAGATTACGAGTTATGCGCGCTATAGGAAAATTAATGAGCGAAACAAAAGTTGCATTATTTAACCCCCTATAGCGCAGCCATTACAAGTTTTGAAACAGCCGGCTTGTGCGTGCGATATGGCTGTGTTGAGCTCCATACCGCACACAATCCAAGCGCTGTTTTGACGTGCTCATGCACGCTCCCCCTATAGACATCAATGGGGAGAGTGGGTCAGAAAAAAGCCTAACACCTGCGATCGCAGAATGAAAAGCTCCGTAATGCAGCCCCATTGATGTCTATGGAGAAAAAAAAAGATAAGTTTAAACCTAACACCCTAACATAAACCCCACGTCTAAACACCCCTAATCTGCCACCCCCAACATCGTCGCCACCTACATAATGTTATTAAGCCCTAAACTTGCGCTCCCGATATCGCTGCCACCTAAATAAAGCTATTAAACCCTAATCTTCCGCTCCCGATATCGCTGCCATCTAAATAAAGCTATTAACCCCTAATCTGCCGCTCCCGATATCGCCGCCACTATACTAAAGTTATTAATCCCTATTCTCCTGCACCCCAACATCGCCCACACTATAATAAATCTATTTAACCCCTATTCTGCCACTCCCCTACATCGCCGCCACTAAATAAAGTTATTAACCCCTAAACCTCTGGCCTCCCACATCACTACCACTAAATAAACCTATTAACCCCTAAACCGCCAGCCCCCCATATTGCAACAACCTAAATTAAACTATATTAACCCCTAAACCTAACCCTAACGTAACCCTAAACCTAACACCCCCTAACTTTAACATAATTAAACTAGAGCTAAATTAAAGTTACAATTATTAACTAAATAATACCTATTTAAAACTAAATACATACTTACCTGTGAAATAAAACCTAAGCTAGCTACAATATAACTAATAGTTATATTGTAGCTTGCTTAGGTTTTACTTTTATTTCACAGCTAAGTTTGTATTTATTTTAACTAGGTAGACTAGTTAGTAAATAGTTATTAACTATTTACTAACTACCTAGTTAAAATAAATACAAACTTACCTGTGAAATAAAACCTAACCTGCCTTACACTAAAACCTAACATTACAAAAAAAAACAAACCTACCATTACTAAAAATAAAAAAATAAATGATCGAAAACAATAAAAATTATTCATATTCTAATAACCTTTTAAAAAAAAAGGGTAGTGGCGGCATTGTAGGGCTTAATAACTTTAGAATAGTGGGGGCGATGTGGGCGGACGGCAGATTAGGGGTTAATAATATTTAAATAGTGTTTGTGATGTGGGAGTGCGGCGGTTTAGGGGTTAATAATTTTATTATAGTGGTGACGATGTCGGGGAGCGGAATAGGGGTTAATAAATTGTATTAGTGGCGGTGATGTCGGGAGCGGCAGATTAGGGGTTAATAAATTTAAAATAGTGTTTGCGATACAGGAGGGCCTCGGTTTAGGGGTTAATAGGTAGTTTTTGGGTGTTAGTGTACTTTGTAGCAGTTTAGTTATGAGTTTTATGTTAGTTTTGTAGCGTAAAACTCATAACTACTGCTGTTAGATTGCAAAATGGATCTTGTCGGTATAGGCTGCACCGCAAGCTTTTTAGCCTCACCGCAAAACTCGTAATGGCTGCGCTATGTACGTTGCATTACAGGCTAAAAGGCTTGTGATATAGCTATAACGACAAGACTTGTAATGGCTGCGGTGCTGTTTTAACACTGAAATGACAATTTTTTCAGCGTTAAAACACGAACACACAACTCGTAATCTAGGTGTAATTCAATTACTAAGCCCCCTATACTAACACCCCATAAATCAACCCCAATTACCTAAATTAAGAAATGCTAAGTTACAATTACAATAAAAAAGTTAACATTACTTAAAAATAAAAAAACCTAAGATTAAATTAATCTAAAATTACAAAACATAAAATGGCGGATTAGGGGTTAATAGTTTTATTAGTTATTGCGGTGGGGGTTGGCGGTTGACAGGTAGATAGATATTGCGCATGCGTTAGGTGTTAATATTTTCAGGCAGTTATGGGAGTTACGGTGCTCACATTTTCAGCGTAAGGCTTGCTACGCCTGCCTATGTGTGGCGAGATGAAAATGGAGTAAAATTTCTCCATAATCGACGCGTAAGTCCTTGGGCTGAATATGTGATGCCGATTTGCGACGCTGTTCTATGTTAGCTTATGGGAGTAAAAATTGTGGGCGATGGGTGAAATATACGCGCCGCATTTATATGCGACACTGTATATGTGATACCAAAACCGGCATCACATATGATACCAAAAACATATTTGTAAATGTGTAAACGAAAATACTTCTGTGAATTCAAAATTGTACATTTTTGATCTGTCAGTATGGGTAGATGAAGAAAAGTACTTTTGAAAGGTTGACATATGTTTGGGACCCCCCCCATTTTCCTCAGCCAAGAGCTCCACTTCAAATCTGGTGTACAAATGTTCCCATCTGTCAGCTGTACTTATGGATTTTGAAAATGCTATACTCTATATGGTCTTGGTGGAACCATAAGCTGTGGCACTAGGTCTCATACCATTAAATCTGGTTAAATGCAGGATTTAGGCTTGTTTGTAAGTATTTCAAAATGAAGTCAGTTGTAGTGTAAACTGAACAGTGTTAAGTTAACCTGTCTCATTTCAAACACTGAGCAATCTTAGCCTGAGAGTATAACATTTTATGCAGATGTAAAAATCTTAGATAAAATCCCTCCTGGCATCTGGAACGTCCTTGCATAAAGGGGCAGTAAACTGGAATGTAATTTAAATATATATATATACAGGGAGTGCAGAATTATTAGGCAAGTTGTATTTTTGAGGATTCATTTTATTATTGAACAACAACCATGTTCTCAATGAACCCAAAAAACTCATTTAATATAAAAGCTGAATAGTTTTGGAAGTAGTTTTTAGTTTGTTTTTAGTTATAGCTATTTTAGGGGGATATCTGTGTGTGCAGGTGACTATTACTGTGCATAATTATTAGGCAACTTAACAAAAAACAAATATATACCCATTTCAATTATTTATTTTTACTAGTGAAACCAATATAACATCTCAACATTCACAAATATACATTTCTGACATTCAAAAACAAAACAAAAACAAATCAGTGACCAATATAGCCACCTTTTTTTGCAAGGACACTCAAAAGCCTGCCATCCATGGATTCTGTCAGTGTTTTGATCTGTTCACCATCAACATTGCGTGCAGCAGCAACCACAGCCTCCCAGACACTGTTCAGAGAGGTGTACTGTTTTCCCTCCTTGTAAATCTCACATTTGATGATGGACCACAGGTTCTCAATGGGGTTCAGATCAGGTGAACAAGGAGGCCATGTCATTAGATTTTCTTCTTTTATACCCTTTCTTGCCAGCCACGCTGTGGAGTACTTGGACGCGTGTGATGGAGCATTGTCCTGCATGAAAATCATGTTTTTCTTGAAGGATGCAGACTTCTTCATGTACCACTGCTTGAAGAAGGTGTCTTCCAGAAACTGGCAGTAGGACTAGGAGTTGAGCTTGACTCCATCCTCAACCCGAAAAGGCCCCACAAGCTCATCTTTGATGATACCAGCCCAAACCAGTACTCCACCTCCACCTTGCTGGCGTCTGAGTCGGACTGGAGCTCTCTGCCCTTTACCAATCCAGCCACGGGCCCATCCATCTGGCCCATCAAGACTCACTCTCATTTCATCAGTCCATAAAACCTTAGAAAAATCAGTCTTGAGATATTTCTTGGCCCAGTCTTGACGTTTCAGCTTGTGTGTCTTGTTCAGTGGTGGTCGTCTTTCAGCCTTTCTTACCTTGGCCATGTCTCTGAGTATTGCACACCTTGTGCTTTTGGGCACTCCAGTGATGTTGCAGCTCTGAAATATGGCCAAACTGGTGGCAAGTGGCATCTTGGCAGCTGCACGCTTGACTTTTCTCAGTTCATGGGCAGTTATTTTGCGCCTTGGTTTTTCCACACGCTTCTTGCGACCCTGTTGACTATTTTGAATGAAACGCTTGATTGTTCGATGATCACGCTTCAGAAGCTTTGCAATTTTAAGAGTGCTGCATCCATCTGCAAGATATCTCACTATTTTTGACTTTTCTGAGCCTGTCAAGTCCTTCTTTTGACCCATTTTGCCAAAGGAAAGGAAGTTGCCTAATAATTATGCACACCTGATATAGGGTGTTGATGTCATTAGACCACACCCCTTCTCATTACAGAGATGCACATCACCTAATATGCTTAATTGGTAGTAGGCTTTCGAGCCTATACAGCTTGGAGTAAGTCAACATGCATAAAGAGGATGATGTGGTCAAAATACTAATTTGCCTAATAATTCTGCACTCCCTGTATATATATATATATATATATATATATATATATATATATATATATATATATATATATATATATATATATATATATATAAATTAAAAAAATCATATCTTCCAAAAGGGCACCTACCATTTGTGTATTGAGGAGGAAACATTTCTGCATGGTTTTAAATATAGAATTTCTACAGCATTGTCAAATAATCATAAATACACTGCTGCATTTTGCTAAAAAAATTGTTTTATGGACCCTTGGCCCCACCACACGACTACCACACTGAAGTTACAATCTGAAATTGCACAAATAAATAAAAAAACAAAGTAAGTCCTACCTACTCTGCAATTGAAAGTGATCTGCCACCTGACTCTGGCACACACTGTACAAACTGAAGTGCTAAGTCTGTCTCACACTGTGAATAGTGGTTTAGTGTACGCTCAGAAATCCTTTCAAATACTAATGCTTTACTCCTTGTAATGACATTTCCCATGCTTAATAGCACTCTGCTGTAGCGTCCTCTGGTGGCTGCCAAAATGTAAAATCAAAAAACATTTTTTTAAATAATAGTTGTGCTTGCCTCATGGGGCCCCCTGGGCCCCTAACAGGAGTCACCCTATTCACCCCCTGATAGCGGCCCTGTGGCTAAGTGCCAGTAATCTGACATAAACGATGTGCTTATTGGATTGACTGTTATCACAAATTTATAATAAGTAACTGAATACAGTTTAGCTGTTTCAATAGGTAGCACATTTGCCTACCGCTGTTTTTTTAGTAATAGAAAGCATAATCTACTGCCTCAACTGAAAGCCAGTAATCTGGCAAAGACTAAGTGAATTATTGAATTAGCTATTACCACAATGTTAAAAACAGTGACTATATAAAGTTGGTCTGTTAAATAGGTAGCAGCATATTTGCATACCGCTGATTTAAAGGGACAGTATACACTCATTTTCATATAACTGCATGTAATAGACACTACTATAAAGAATAAGATGCACAGATACTGATATAAAAATCCAGTATGAAAATGTTTAAAAACTTACTTAGAAGCTGTCAGTTTGGCTCTGTTGAAAAGGCAGCTGGAAAGCCCACTGCAAGTGGCAAATAAGTCACTCCCCCCTCCCCCTTCTTTTGCATATGAAAAGACCCTTTACACAAACAGGAGCAAGCTGGAGAAGGTAGCTGATGGTATTCACATAAAGCTTTGGGGCTTGGTTAGGAGTCAAATCAGAGCAATGTTATTTAAAAATAATCAAAACTATACATTTATTTTTTTAAAAAACTTTATGGGCTATATAAATAGATCATCTACAAAAATGAGTGTATAATGTCCCTTTAAATTAGTTGTGGGTGTTATCTGCTGCCCTGGCCTGATGCCAGTAATCTGACATAAAGCATATGTGCTTATTAAGTTAGCTGTTGTCACTGTATTGAAGTAAGTAAAATAAATGAATCTATTGATTCGGTAGCATAATTTGCATACCAAGAGCTCAGACTAAGAATAGTAAGTGTTTACTACCACTCTGGCAAAGTGCCAATAAACATATAATGTGACTTTAAGCAACGTAGAATTAAACTATCATATCAGGTTTTTAACTAGTATAGAGCAAATTAAAAAAAAACAGATGTCCCCCTAACGCGGCCGCGTTTCACTGTTGCTTCCTCAGAGGGGTACGCAGGACTGAAGGGTGGATCGTATTTACCTTATCTGTAATCCCTCCCACTGATTCTGATTGGCTGCTTGTTAGTATGTGACGTGTGTAGGTATTGGCTATTGCGATCCTCAGCAAGAACACGTGATCGCCATTTTGTTGTTCCGTTGCCAAGGAGATCATGAAACCGGACATGATGGGGGATGTCAATTAAACTGGAATTAATCTCATAGTGGAGGATTAGATATTATGGGGTTATATTCAGTTACTGTCTCCTGATCCATATTGAATCTTTAACTGGTATCATAATAAGAATACCACTCGTAGTTGATATTGCATTATATTCCCTATTTTAGATTTGATCTTATAGAGAGGTATATTAATACTGTTTCCTGAATTCTTATTCAAAAGATTCACAGTATGTTTGGAGTGAAATACAAAAAAGAACCAATCTAGACTAGAGTTTCAATGCAAAGATCAGCAAGAAAGCATCACACTATGTGGGAGTATAGGATGGTGATTATATTTATATATGGCAGCAAACAAAAAAATATATAATGACTGTTTAAAATTAATAATATATCTCTCATGGCAATATTGTGCAGCAAATTCATAATCAAAACTTGTCATTCTTAACTAACGTGTTGTCAGTGTAAGTACATCATGATGTGAAAGCATTTTGTGAAATAGAATGAAAAATGATATTGGAAAAGTGTGGTGAGTGAACATTGTGAAATAATTGTGTAAACATAATCATAAATGAAGAATATTATTAATATTAATATTGGGTGAACAAGGCTGTGTTGTGAGGAATATCAGGGAATTGTGTAAGTTGGTTATCTTACTGGAAAAGAATAATATAGGTAAAAATCCCAGTGTTGCAAAACAGAGCTGGACATGCTGAGTTACCGCATAGAGCCAGAAGATTAAGTGGGAATAAGTGTGTGTGAGAGTTGAGCGATAAGAGCAAAAATAGTGTATATTAATAAGTCAAATAAACCTAGTGCAATTTTACAAAAATAGGACATTGAAGAGGTCTCTTGGTGTCGGTGAATAATAAGGGGTCAGAGATGTTCTGAAAAGAACCTTAAGAGTATAATTAAAATTATATTAAAGGGACAGTGAAGTCCAAAAAAAACTTTCATGATTCAAATAAGGCATGTAATTTCTTCTACAAGATACGACGAGTCCACGGATTTCATCCTTACTTGTGGGATATTATCCTCCTGCTAACAGGAAGTGGCAAAGAGCACCACAGCAGAGCTGTATATATAGCTCCTCCCTTCCCCTCCACCCCCAGTCATTCTCTTTGCCTGTGTTTAATAACTAGGAAGAGGTAAAGTCAGGTGTTAGTTTTAGTTTCTTCAATCAAGAAGTTTTTTATTTTAAATGGTACCGGTGAGTACTATTTTCCTCAGGGGGATATGGAAGAAGATTTCTGCCCTGAGGTTGATGATCTTAGCACCTGTAACTAAGATCCATGTTTGTTCCCACAAGACTTCTGAAGGTAACACAAAGACATCTTCAGTGTGGAGAACGGTTTCATGCTACAAGCAGCATTGAGGTATGTGCAGCCCTTTATTTCTGAGGAGACTTGATATATCAGAACTGGCTGGCATTTATTTCCCTGTAAGGGAATGGGGTAAGCAGTAGACCTGTTAAATAGAGGGGTGTTACTGGAGACCTATGTTTTATTTTACTATTGACAATCACTATAATGGGCATTATATGAGACACTGGGAGAGGCAGAAACTGTTGATCGGTTTTTCTGTTGCATTGAATAACCGGAATGACTATACTGGTGTGTGTTGGGGTTTTCTATGTTCCACTTAATTTTTTTTGCAAAACCGCTTCACCATGCGGTTGTTTTAGGCCTACTCCGGCATCGGCCATAAGGGGCGGGGCTTAGTTTCGCACGCTCAGATGCGCACTTCCTTCTAGCTGAGAAGCAGCAAGCATTAACTCCGGTGGCTCCTAGACAGTGATTCTCTTATCCGGATCATTGGCGAGTCATTTTAAAGTACCCTGGGGGCAGGTAGGCAGGGGGTATTTTTGTTAAAATTGACATTTTTGTGATTTAAGTTACTCTTTGAGGTTATTTTCTCCCCTTTCTCTTGGGGTGCAATAATTTTTGGAGCCATTAATGGGCTTCAGTTAATTTTCAGAGCAAAATAACATTTTTGAAGCAGTTTTGGAAAAATTGTGCGCTTTTTATTCCTTAAAGGCGCAGTACACATTTTTCAAAATTTGTTTAAAGCAATAAATAAAGTGTTTTAACGACTTCTGTGGTTATTACTAGTCTGTTAAACATGTCTGACATTGAGGAATCTCATTGTTCTATGTGTTTAGAAGCTATTGTGGAACCCCCTCTTATATTGTGTACATCTTGTACTGAAAGGGCCTTACATTGTAAAAAACTTATTTTAGGTCAAGACAGTGTGCCTAAGGATGATTCTCAGTCTGAAGAGAATCAGGATATGCCATCCAATTCTCCCCAAGTGTCACAACCTTTAACGCCCACACAAGCGACGCCAAGTACCTCTAGTGCGTCTAATTCCTTTACTCTGCAGGAGATGGCTGCAGTTATGTCAACTACCCTTGCAGAGGTATTATCTAAATTACCAGTATTACAGGGTAAATGCAGTAGGTCAGGTATTAATGTGAATACTGAATCCTCTGATGCTTTATTGGCTATTTCCGATGTACCCTCACAGTGCTCTGAGTTGGGGGTCAGGGAATTGCTGTCTGAGGGAGAGCTTTCAGACTCAGGGAATGTGTTACCTCAGACAGATTCGGACGTTATGTCCTTTAAATTTAAACTTGAACACCTCCGCCTGTTACTTTGGGAGGTATTAGCGACTCTGGATGATTGTGACTCTATTATGATACCACCAGAGAAATTGTGTAAGATGGACAAATATCTAGAGGTCCAATCGGCATCAACCAACCCACATAAAAACCCTCAGACGCCGGGACGCGTCACCTTCGAAAAAGCCGAGATCAGATCGGCAAAACATGTTAGGGAGGGGTATTGTGTAAAAATACCCTGTTAGTTGTTTTTAATGGCATAGTTACTCGA
Source organism: Bombina bombina (assembly GCF_027579735.1). Taxonomy (NCBI): domain Eukaryota; kingdom Metazoa; phylum Chordata; class Amphibia; order Anura; family Bombinatoridae; genus Bombina; species Bombina bombina. The sequence continues at coordinate 714,663,003 of NC_069500.1, forward strand.
TATAATTTAAATCTTATTGACCTTAACTCTGGGGCTGTAATTATATTTGGGTAAAATTTATACATGATAGGAGTTTCCACCAAAAACCTGTACCAGCTGTGTTTGCTAGGAGACACTAGCATACAAATAAACTGACAGTCCTGTGCAGACGTTAAAGCACTTTCATGCCAAAATAAGGCTTCTAAAAGTGTCTCTAATAGTCTGGTAAAAAAGCGGTTTTTATAATACAGCAGATTAACGCAGTAATAGATGGTAAATGTATAACATTGATACAAACTTCTTGGATTTACCAATTTAACTGAACAATCTAGTGAAAGCCTGTAACAAAAACCTAGATACGTGGAATGTACATAATCATACTGAATCCTCATTACGTATTTGAAGTTATGTGTAACAATACAGTAATTTTCAGCGTGGAGCTAATGTTTTAAAAAATATTGGTTACAATAAAATCGATACCAAACTGCCCATTAAAGACTAGTGGCTACCGTACAAGTTTGTTATATTCACACAGCTTCTCCTGAATATAAACAGATACTGTTGTTATAATCAGGCTCATTGCAGCCTTACTGATAGCTGGATATATAGCACTCTTTCCACTAACTCTGTTACGTTTGGGGTCTTTAACCTCTTAAAAGAGGGCTATTTATAACTTTGAAATTAACCTTTAAAACTTGCTAACTATACTCCTTAACCCTGATGAAACCTATATAAGAACTTTAATACTGTCACTGTATACACATTCATATTGAAAATTCAGTCACGGGTGTGAAACTGACACTTACAAAAATACAGTGATCTTTAATTAAAAACACGGAGTCATCAGTTTATAAACTGTATAGTATAAACTACTACAACTAATTAATAGAGACCAGTTCAGATCATATAAGCTGATATTTCTTAAACACAAGAAGATATCCTTGCTTTAATTAGGCTCACTGCAGCCTCAAAGACAGCTAGGCATAATATTTACTGGCTCTTACTGAAATCACTAGTTGTAAATATTATTATCAAAATTCACTCATAAGCTAAAAAATCACCACCCAGTGTTGATATAACACAGTACCAAAGTAGTTTTATCAATGTTTACAAATTCATAATTTATTCTATTACAAGTTTAAAGCCATTTAGCAGTGTTGACACAGCAAACCGCTGGAGTGTGTTTACTAATATCTAAGATAACCTTAGAATGCTGATCTTACCTTATTGTATATATACTTAATTGGCTACCAATAAATAGAAGACATACAAGTTTTCCTGCTGATAATTACAATCAATGGATGCCAACTCATACACCTAAGATTAGCAATAGATACCTACCATGTACACACTAAGACATCATTAAAAGATAGGTGTTGCTATAAAACCTATCTTCTTTTTTTTTTATTTTTATATATATATATATATATATATATATATATATATATATATATATACATATTCACTTTGACAGTAATTAGAATAACCAGCAAATCTGTGCCCCTTTTACGAACAGATATATTAATAGATACCACCCAAACAAAAGGGCAAGAATACAATCCGCTTATTTTCAACCAGACTATCAGCAATAAATATCTATACTACCCACATTACACATGTGGATGCTTATCGTACATGCCCACACGTAACAAGGTCTTAAATAAACTACAATAATCTTCTATTCAAGTTTCTATGTGTTTTTAAACTACACACATTCACACAGTGATTTTAGTTAATTTTTGTAGTAATAAAAGTTATGTTTTAATTCTCAATTTGACCTGTTGGTCTAATTTATATAGTCTGTAACTTCACTAATTTAGGGGCATTAGAAGTGCTATTCAAGTGCACCTTTTTTAGTCTCAATCCCTCCAGTGATTTAGACTATACTTGCAAATTGATTTTGTGCACAAGCACTCTAGCTCATAAGGTATATATAGTAATTTAACCAGACAGAGCACCCCTTTTCGAGTATTGGTGTAGTGCTATTGTCATCTTCCCTCTTGAATTCAAATATCTAGAGGTGCCTACTTACACTGATGTTTTTCCGGTTCCTAGAAGAATTTCGGAAATTATAAAAAAGGAATGGGATAGACCAGGTATACCGTTTTCTCCTCCTCCTAATTTTAAGAAAATGTTTCCCATTTTAGACACCATTCGGGACTCGTGGCAAACGGTCCCTAAGGTAGAGGGAGCTATATCTACCCTGGCTAAGCGTACAACTATACCCATCGAGGACAGTTGTGCTTTCAAAGACCCTATGGATAAAAAATTAGAGGGTCTTCTAAAGAAATTTTTTATTAATCAGGGTTTTCTTTTACAACCTACGGCTTGCATTGTCCCAGTAACTACTGCAGCTGCTTTTTGGTTTGAGGCTCTGGAAGAGTCTCTGAAGGTTGAGACTCCGTTAGATGACATTTTGGATAGAATTAAGGCTCTCAAGCTAGCTAATTCTTTCATTACTGATGCCGCTTTTCAAATTGCTAAATTAGCGGCAAAGAATGCAGGATTTGCTATCCTAGCGCGTAGAGCGTTATGTCTCAAATCTTGGTCTGCTGATGTGTCATCAAAAACTAAGCTTTTAGCTATTCCTTTTAAAGGTAAGACAGCATGAAGGGGTGGTCCCTGATCCAGGACCGTATCTAGTAGGGGGCAGACTTTCTTTCTTTGCTCAGGCTTGGGCAAGAGATGTTCAGGACCCCTGGGCGCTGGAAATCATGACCCACGGGTATCAACTGGAATTCAAGGATTTTCTCCCAAGAGGGAGATTTTATATTTCACGATTATTTGTAGACCAGATAAAAAGAGAGGCGTTCTTACGCTGTGTACAAGACCTCTCTACCATGGGAGTAATTTGTCCCGTTCCAAAACCGGAACAGGGACAGTGGTTTTACTCAAATCTTTTCGTGGTTCCCAAAAAAGAGGGAACTTTCAGACCCATTTTAGATCTCAAGTGTCTAAATAAGTTCTCAGAGTCCCATCGTTCAATATGGAGACTATACGAACAATCTTACCAATGATCCAGGAGGGTCAATATATGACTACCGTGGACTTGAAGGATGCTTACCTTCATATTCCTATTCACAAGGATCATCATCAGTTTCTAAGGTTTGCCTTCCTGGACAAACATTATCAGTTCGTGGCTCTTCCCTTCGGGTTGGCCACAGCACCCAGAATCTTCACAAAGGTTCTAGGGTCCCTTCTGGTGGTTCTCAGACCGCGAGGCATAGCAGTGGCGCCTTATCTGGACGACATTTTGATCCAGGCGTCAACTTATCATCTGACAAAATCTCACACGGACACAGTCCTGTCTTTCCTGAGAACTCACGGTTGGAAGGTGAACATAGAAAAGAGTTCTAACGGAGGTCAGAAAATCAAAGATTCTAAATACTTGCTGAGCTCTTCAGTCCATTCCTCGGCCATCAGTGGCTCAGTGTATGGAGGTAATTGGATTAATGGTAGCGGCAATGGACATCATTCCGTTTGCTCGCTTTCATCTCAGACCACTGCAGCTGTGCATGCTCGGACAGTGGAATGGGGACTATGTGAATTTATCTCCTCAGATAAATCTGGATCAAGAGACCAGAGACTCTCTTCTTTGGTGGTTGTCGCCGGATCATCTGTCCCAGGGGACATGTTTCCGCAGACCCTCGTGGGTGATAGTGACAACGGACGCCAGCCTTCTAGGCTGGGGTGCAGTCTGGAATTCCCTGAAGGCTCAGGGTGTTTTGACTCAGGTGGAGTCTCTACTTCCAATCAATATTCTGGAACTGAGAGCAATATTCAATGCGCTTCAGGCATGGCCTCAGTTGGCTTCGGCCAAATTCATCAGATTCCAGTCGGACAACATCACGACTGTAGTATATATCACTCATCAGGGGGGAACAAGGAGTTCCTTAGCGATGATAGAAGTATCCAAGATAATCCGATGGGCGGAGGCCCACTCTTGTTATCTGTCTGCAATCTACATCCCAGGAGTAGAAAATTGGGAAGCGGATTTTCTAAGTCGTCAGACTTTTCATCCGGGGGAGTGGGAACGCCAACCGGAGGTGGTTGCTTCATTGATTCGCAAATGGGGCAGACCGGAACTGGACCTGATGGCATCTCGTCAGAATGCCCAAGCTTCCACGTTACGGATCCAGGTCAAGGGATCCCCAGGCCGAACTGATAGATGCCTTGGCAGTGCCTTGGTTGTTCAGCCTAGCTTATGTGTTTCCACCGTTTCCTCTCCTTCCACGCGTGATTGCTTGAATCAAACAGGAGAGAGCTTCAGTAATCCTGATAGCGCCTGCTTGGCCACGCAGGACTTGGTATGTGGATTTAGTGGACATGTCCTCTCTGCCACCGTGGAAACTTCCTTTGAGACAGGACCTTCTCATTCAAGGTCCTTTCCAACATCCAAATCTAATTTCTGTGCAGCTGACTGCGTGGAGATTGAACGCTTGATTTTATCTAAGCGAGTATTCTCTGATTCGGTCATCGATACTTTGATACAGGCTCGAAAGCCTGTCACTAGAAAGATCTATCATAAGATATGGCGTAAATATCTTTATTGGTGTGAATCCAAGGGTTACTCATGGAGTAAAGTTAGGATTCCCAGGATTCTGTCTTTTCTCCAACTAGGATTGGAGAAAGGGTTATTAGCAAGTTCTTTAAAGGGTCAAATTTCTGCTTTGTCAATTTTGCTTCACAAACGTTTGGCAGATGTGCCAGATGTTCAGTCTTTTTGTCAGGCTCTAACTAGAATTAAGCCTGTATTTAGACCAATTACTCCTCCCTGGAGTTTGAATTTAGTTCTTCGAGTTCTTCAAGGGGTTCGTTTGAACCCATGCATTCCATAGATATTAAATTGTTATCTTGGAAAGTTCTGTTTTTAGTTGCTATTTCTTCTGCTCAAAGAGTTTCTGAGCTTTCAGCGTTATAATGTGATTCGCCTTATCTCATATTTCATTCTGATAAGGTGTTTTTACGTACCAAACCTTAGGATTTCTTCCTAAGGTTGTTTCAAATAAGAATAGTAATCAGGAAATTGTTGTTCCTTCTTTATGTCCTAATCCTTCTTCTAAGAAGGAGCGTCTGTTACATAACCTGGACGTGGTCCGTGCCTTAAAGTTTTACTGACAGGCAACTAAGGGGTCAAAAAGCTACGGCTACCTCTCTTTCTTTTTGGCTGAGGAGTATCATCCGCCTGGCATATGAGACTGCTGGTCAGCAGCCTCCTGAAAGAATTACGGCTCATTCTACTAGGGCTGTGACTTCCACATGGGCCTTTAAAAACGATGCATCTGTTGAACAGATTTGTAAGGCTGCGACTTGGTCATCCCTTCATACTTTTTCCAAATTTTCCAAATTTGATACTTTTGCTTCTTCTGAGGCTGTTTTTGGGAGAAAAGCAGTGGTGCCTTCTGTTTAGGTCTCTGTCTTGTCCCTCCCTTTCATCCGTGTCTTGTAGATCTTGTATTGTATCCCACAAGTAAGGATGAAATCCGTGGACTCGTTGTATCTTGTAGAAGAAAAGGAAATTTATGCTTACCTGATAAATTGATTTCTTCTACGATACGAGTCCACGGCCCTTCCTGTCAATTTAAGACAGATTATATTTTTTATTATTTACAACTTCAGTCACCTCAGCACCTTTTAGCTTTTCCTTTCTCTTCCTAAACCTTCGGTCGAATGACTGGGGGTGGAGGGGAAGGGAGGAGTTATATATACAGTTCTGCTGTGGTGCTCTTTGCCACTTCCTGTTAGCTGGAGGATAATATCCCACAAGTAAGTATGAAATCCGTGGACTCGTCGTATCGTAGAAGAAATCAATTTATCCAGTAAGCATAAATTTCCTTTTTAAACAACTTTCCAATTTACTTTTATCACCAATTTTGCTTATTTTCTCTTGGTATTCTTAGTTGAAAGCTAAACCTAGGAGGTTCATATGCTAATTTATTAGACCTTGAAGGCCGTCTCTAATCTAAATGCATTTTGATAGTTTTTCACCACTAGAGGGCATTAGTTCACGTGTTTCATATAGATAACATTGAGCTCATGCACGTTAATTTACTATGGAGAAAGCTCTGATTCGCTAAAATGCAAGTCTGTCAAAAGAACTGAAATAAGGGGGCAGTCTGCTGAGGCTTAGATACAAGGTAATTACAGAGGTAAAACGTGTATAATTATAACTGTGTTGGTTATGCAAAACTGGGAAATTGGTAATTAAGGGATTTTCTATATTTTAAAACAACAGAAATTCTGTTGTTGACTGTCCCTTTAAGTCATAATTTTTAAGATTTTTTATATTACTGTTTTCCTGTAAAAAAAAAAAGCTTTATAAAAGGAGATCTTATACATAAATAGAGAAGTTAATGTTGTCATTCATGCCATAAGGTCTGATGTAATTGAGTAAGTGGATCCATCTATATTCCATGCGTAACAAGGTTTTTTCTATGTCACCACCTCTTATTCCCAAGTTGGCCTGTTGGGTTACTGCAAATTGTAGACCTGAATCTTTGCCATTATGTTTGTGTAGAAAATGTTTTGCTACACTAGTGATTGTTTTTCCTTTTTCGGATTCTTTTTTAGCGTTTCGTATGTTTCTGCAGTGTTCAAGTATACCTGTTCTGGCTTGTCTGGTTGTCATGCCAACGTAAAAAAGATTGCATAGACATTTGCTACTGACATGCATGTGTACTCTTTCTGTTCAGCATATCTGGCTCTCCAAACATCCTGTAATCCTAGGATTCTCTTGAAAGTGTGAAGCAACAAAGATTCTTTTTTGGAATTTCTAAAGCTTTGAGGGGTGGCGATTTTCTTATTTGGGTTGCGGAATCTATCTGCCGGGGTCTGGGGAGCAATATTAAAATCACCTCCGATAATAATGGACACTGTTGTGAATTGAATTATCCCCGCTTGTAACTCCCTCCAAAAGTGTTGTTTCTGTCTTTGTGGTCCATACACTCCTACCAAAGCAATTGACATTCCCTGAATTTCCAATTGAAGCATTACATACCTCCCCTCCTGATCTATTAGGGTTTTAGTGATATTGTATGTTAGGCTTTTCCTAAATAGAATAGCCACCCCCCTAGCCCTCTTTGACTCATATGGAGTATACACAACATCTCCCACCCAACCCTGCCTCAGCTTCTGGTGTTCAAGTATCGACAAATGGGTCTCCTCTAACACAGCTATGTCAACTCTTCTAGAATTTAGGTACCGTAGGATGGATCTTTTGCGGAGAAGTTATGCCACCTATGTTCCAGCTCATAATATGTAGACTATGCATGATCCCAGTCTAATTTGGGGAGTGTGCTATAGGGTGGGGAATTACCTCTAAGGGAACCTGGTGTCAGTAGGTGTATAAGGCATTGTAAATGTCTTGAAAGGATCTTACCACTGTGTTCTAGAATAGGGACATTTCCCCCAGTCCAGGAGTCCCGGGGAGGGAGGAGAGCACCACGCCAGCTAACTAAAGAAAAAAACAAAGCAATCAGCAACAAAAAAGAAAGAATTAACAAACCATGCAACAAACAAATCTCAGCAAACAGAGCCAATTGGCTGTTATTCATCATATTACCTTCTCAGCACCCAGTTCAGTCACTGAGTAAAAACTAAAACATCATCGCACTGCACTTTACCTCCTATAATTGGTTTACTCTGGGTTGGTAGTTGTATCTTTTCCTCCCCTCCACCCCAGGCCAACCCCTTACTCTTGACAGTACATTTAGGACTACCTCTGAGGACGTTAAAGAACCTTCCCCCACTCAAGTCAGGGAAGTTTACCAATCAGGTAGCTAAGTCTCTCCTCTTTGCTGCAACTATTCCGTCTCAGCGGCAGCTTATAACCTGCAGTATGTGGTCCTTACCATACCTCCTCTGACATGGGCTAATACTATATGTGGTTATATTATTGAAAGCTGGGCGGACATTTAATAGGTCAGGGTGAGGTAGCCCACTTAACAAAGTTGTCCCTGACAGATAGGGGCGATGAATAACAGAACTTACCAACCCGTTACGTCTTCTTAAAGCAACACTTATTCCCCAGTAACAATCTGGGGAATAAGTGAGGCGCCCCTATTTTTAAGGTAATATAAAACACCAAAATAAATTTAAGTGAACCGCCCTTCAGGTTAAATTTTACAAACCTCTTCCCCAACAGGTCAACTCTATGATCTGAACATATTACCAGTCCCTTGAGCAGTAAGCACCTCCATCTTAGGTTTCCTTGTCAGCCGACTCCTGCTCAAGCCTCAGGAACTTCTGTAGCTGTCGGGGATCGTCAAAAAACTTAAAACCCTGCTGGGTCTGGAGCCTGAGCTTCTCTGGGAACAGTAAGGCCACAGAGCGGCCCGCCTCTATCAAAGTTTTACAGTAGGGAGAGAACTCTCTCCTTCTCCTAGATATCTCAGCAGAGTAGTCCTGGAAAATGAGAATCTTCTTTCCTTCAAACAGCAGAGGAGAACATTGACGGTAGACCCTCAGAATCAGAATCTTGTCCTTGAAGTTTAGGTAACGTATCATCACCTGTCTAGGGCCTCTGGCAGACTTTGGGTCTTGGTTGATATTGCCCACCCTGTGGGCTCTTTCAGCTACACATGGTATGCCCTCTGGTTGTAATTTCAATAGAGTAGGCAAGGTTTTTTCTGCAAATTCCAGCAGGTCAGTATTCAAAACGGATTCTGGTAGGCCCACAATGCGTAAGTTGTTCCGCCGTGAGCGGTTTTCGAGATCGTCAATTTTTTCAAACAACAACTTATTTTGGGCCTCCAGGGCTGCAACTTTGTTAGAGTTTTCCCGTTGCCTAATTTCTCCGTCTCCCACTCTTTGCTCAATGTGTTGGAGCCTAGAGGAGAATGATTTGAATTCCGACGACAAAGACTCCATCCCTGTCTGCAACTGCTCTATTTTGCAATAACCCCAAAGCAGGCCCTAAATGATTGTTGGATCAAAGCCAGAAAAGGGGAAAAGGGCCAGTACACTCCCAGATGTTGTTGTTAATGTTTTTTAGTGACCCTGCCGGGGAAGAGTCGAATGGTGGAGGGTTTAGTGCAGCGCCAGAGATTTACCTAATTTCTAGAGCTTTTCCATCCTTCTCATAGCCAAATAAAGACACACAAAAAGTCCACATCACCAAACTCTCTCTCCCTCTATTAAACTTTTAGTACATGTTCAGTTAGTGTGGTGCAGGCCTCTGTGGTGTGGCACAGTCCTCCCTGAGGGCACCTGGCTTTCTTATAGTTCCTGTATTAATCACTCCCTTAAAAGTAGATCTTTTGCTGCCTTTTGTTTTTTGTTCCAATAGGAGTTAATGCTATTCCGCTCTAAGTGCAGGCCTGTCTGCCACGTGGCCAATTATCTGCTCTGAGGTGTTAGGGATTAAAGCTGAGCTGCCTTTAAGCTGAAGTGTGATGCGATGCCGGGGTTTAATTCTGCACCAAATAGGTATGGGTCAGGTCTGTGCTTAAATCATAAGTGTATGTGTGCAGTGAACTTACAGACTTCTCTGACGCTGTGGCGCCAAGATGGCGGTTCTCCTTCACTCCGCTCCCGATTTTAAATTTTCAATGCTCTAGCACCCCGCTGACTTGTAAACGATCTCCTCTGCTGCCGAGGAGTACCTGGTGCCTGCTGTGATCTTGACAGCGTTAGGGAGTGAGCACTTGTAGCGCCTCAGCAGCGTCTCTAATCAACACTTGCACCGTTCCGGTGGGGGAGCCGTTGGCTTTGGCCCCTAGCTGGGTAGGTGTCCAGACAGGTCCAGGTGACAATCTGTCGAGGCTGGCAGGCTTTTTGGGCAAAAGCGTTGCAGATATAAGAAAGTTTGCTGTCTATTTCCACGGAGCTCCTTCTTCTTGCGACCGCTTCTTATGCCCGCCCCTGCATAGACATTTAAGTACATATATTACACCTGTTGTTGAGCATGAAAAATATGTGGGTATATAATGGATCTGATCATATTTGTCCTTGATTGATTAAATGTCCAAACATTCATGCATGCATTAAATGTGCCACATGGGAACATTCCCTTTGTTTTTGCTTCTTTCTTCGGATTGTGGACATAATGGCTTCTAACCAACATGTCACGTAAGTTTTTTGGTCTTTTGTAGCCGATGGATACTCTCGTGCCAATCTGACTAGATAGGAGAGGGTCATTCTGTAGAAAAAACAGCGGTATGCAAATGTGCTACCTATTGAAACGGATACACTCTATTCAGTTACTGATTATAACATTGTAATAACAGTCAATCCAATAAGCACATAGTTTATGTCAGATTACTGGCACTTAGCCAGGGCAACAGATTATGTTTAAGATTATTTACAATCTGTGATATACTAATGCGCCATTTACCCAATAGATAAATTCTATTCAGTTTCTGTTTATAGAGATATCACTGCACATAAGAAAAGCGCACTCCTTAGAGCAGTAAAAACACCCAGTCAGTTACGTTTACCCCCTCCTGTTTCCAAACTTACCACATAGGGATAACTTGACTTTTTTTACCACCAAGTTGCTCAGTGTGGTTGTACTACACAGTATACGTATACAAATTTAAAGGTTGCAGTCTAGACAATATTGCTTATCGGATTTATATTTAGCGTTTATCCACTTTGATATCCCTTGATTATTCACTTTAGCAAAACAAGCCTTTCAATCAGTATTGTAGTGTTTTTAAATTTTTGTTGGGCAGCAAACAGTGTATTGGTTCTTTTGTTTTGCTGTCATTTTATTTGCAACAATAAAGGTTACATTTTAATAATTGATTCTTATTATTTATTGTTTCTATATTTTGTGCTCAGAGGCATTTCTTGTGGTTTCATCCTGCTCTAAGGATGTTATTTTTGTGCAATAAATTATTTTATATGTCTATGCACAAATATTTGTGGTAGCCCATAAACATTTTTAGACAATGCTTTCAAGTAGTAATCCAGAGAAATGCCAAAGAAACTGTGGGAGCTAATTGAAAAGTAACAATCAGGAGAGGGATATAAAAGAATATTAATGGCACTGGATGTACTGTGGAGCACTGTCAAAACCATCACCAATAATAGGAGAAAATGGGGCATCATAGAGACGTTGCAAAGATCAGGACGACCCTCCAAAGTTGTTGAGGCCGAGGAGAAAAATTATCAGGGAGGCAAGAGGCCAACAGCAACACTGAAGGAGCTACAGGAATTTCTGACAGGTACTAGTCACTCCTTGTATGTGACACCATCTCTTTTATTCTGCACAAGTCTGGGCTAGGGGCTAGGGTGGCAAGATGGACACCCTTTCTTACAAAAATGAACATCCAAGCCCATCTAAATTATGCCAAAAGAATGAATCAGTCACCCCAGACCAAGTGGGAGAATGTGCTATGGTCTGGCGAGACAATGGTTAAAGTTTTCAGCCTAAATTGTAAAAGATATGTTTGATGCAAAGCCGATAAAGATAATCATCCAAGGAATACCATATTGGCTTTGACGCATGGCGGTGGTAGCATCACCCTTTGGGGCTGCTTCTCTTCAGCTGGGTCTGGGGCTCTTGTCAAGATAGATGAGATAACGAATAGCTCCAAATATCAAGATATTTTTGGGAAAAGACCTGCTTGCCTCTGTCAGAAAGCTTAAGAGAAATTTCACATTCCAACACAACTATTCACAAAGCACATATCAAAGTCAACCAAGACATGACTTCAGAAAAGGAAAATCAAAGTCTTGGAATGAACCATTCCGAACCTAATCCTCAATCCCATTGAAAATCTGTGGAATGAGCTAAAGAGAGCTGTTCAAAGGAGATTCCCTCGCGATTTGAAGGATCTTGAAATATTAGTTGCAGAGCTTTGCAATCTTTTTTTTTAAATTAATTTATTTATTTAAAAAGTTCCTAATAATTAACTATTTGTTTTTTTTCTCTGGATTTTTGTTTGTTTGAAGTCTGACATGCTATGTCATGTCTGTCTTTACATTTCGAAAACCTGCAATTTTTCAAGGGTGTGTAGGACTTTTTATATCCACCGTACTTACTATAGCAGCAACATGTAGGTATTTAAATGGGAATAATGTGCATTTGATATAATTAAATGTATACAGCATTTAATATTACCACGGGCACAAGGTTAATGCATTACTTAATAGTGGTCATGGTATACCATGTGCAGCATCTGTTTTATGCACTAATCTACTAGAGATAACAATGAAATTGCACTTATGTTAATGTTTCAATTTAACAGAATAGTACACTTGTTTCAGAAGCCGATCTTCTGTAAAATGTGTTGGATAACAATATTAAAATATATTTCTTTCATGTAATTGGCAATAGTCCATGAGCTAGTGACGTATGGGATATACAATCCTACCAGGAGGGGGCAAAGTTATAAGTCCATTCCAGTACAGTATCCAGCGAATGGGTGCAACTGCATATAGCACACACACCCCGGTCCCTAGTAATGCCCTAGATAATTTGCTGGAGTTAGCATTTGCACAGTTCAGTGATTGCATCAGGATGATGATCAGTTCACTACGCATTGGCAGGAACACAGATATTCATGTCCAGGAGGTCTTATAATTATAAATCTCCCTTATTTCCATTAAGGAAATGCTGGCAAATAATGTTAAGATGTAAAATGACTTCCAAGTTTCAGGGACAAATAACTGGAATATCTGCCTGATGCTGATGGTCGAATGGCAGATAATGATTAATCTGTGCAATTCTACTTTCAACTAAGCTGTAGATTTGTAGCATGTAATTAAATAGTGATTTCCAGCCCCTTCTCCCATTAATAAGGTCTTATAAATGTATTTATGTTTTGTGTGCTTATTATCATATTCAAATAAATAAAAGTAAGATTTATAGCATCAAAGACCTCTGGTGTTAATACTAAACTAATTATTTATTTGCTGTTCTTAATGTTTGTAAATGCAATTAATTACAAAATACAGATGGATGATTAAAGGGACAGTTTACTCAAACATTTTCTCCCCTTTAATTTGTTCCCAATGATCCACTTTACCTGCTGGAGTGTATTAATTTGTTTACAAGTAGCTCCTTTACCCTTATATTTGCATTTGAAATAGTTGATTTAGCATGTGGTATCCCCACCTATTCTGAAAGTTTGTGGTCCAAGCTATACTAGATAAGCTTTGTAAACACAGCAAGTAGAAGAAACTTCACTCCCAGTGGGATATAGCAGAGATAATGTAATCTAGATATTCTCAGTAGCATCTGATTGGTGGCTGCACATAGATGCCTCATGTGATTGGCTCACCTGTGTTCATTGCTATTTCTTTAACAAAGGATAACTAAAGAATGATGCAAATTAGATAATGGAAGTAAATTGGGATGTTGTTTAAAATTGTATTCTCTGTCTGAATTATGAAATAAATTTTTTGGTTTTAATGTCCCTTTAAGGGAAAACAATTTGACAGTATACTGTCCCTTTAAATGAACGTAAGTTCCATCTTATCAGTTTTTCTTTTATGGATAATAGATTTCACTTCTAAAGGGGTAAATAGATTAAATGTGAGGGCAGTAGGATCAGGGTGAGAGGGCCCTGATCCCACTGCCCTCAGCTAGCTTTACTGCTTTATGCTGCATATAAATATTGCCTTACAGTATTTGTCCCTAGTAAGACATGCATAAAGTAATATTATTATATTATATTACTATGCATCATGCATGCCTGCCGCCATGTAAAGTCTTAGTAGAGATAAGACAAATGCTGTAAGGCTGGAATCTGTATTGCAAAAATGCCTGGCTGGAATATACAAAATGTGCAAAAAGCATTATGGTGTTGTTTCTGGTATTTGCTAATTTCTTGGGCTTTATTTGTCATTTGATTTGGCTGTAGTCTGTAAAAGCTAACGTACCATTTAAAATGTGTATGATTTGGAAATGGTCTATTAGAGGGCAGCGGCTATATAATCATGTATTGCAAGTGCAACACATACATTTTTCACATCTTAATCTATGTATTCTCTACCACCATGGATATCATTGCACTGAGATTTGAAATATAGATTTCAGAATGACATTCTTACCATCTGCTTTTTTTTCTGTTTAGAGTATTAAAATATTATTTGTTTTTTTTAATCCCTGTATCACTGTTTTCTTTCTTTTCCGTTCCCCCCATTATTTTTCCTTATTAATAACCTGTATTTTATATTTCTTTCCTTTTCTGATTATAACTGGTACAAAAAAAAGCCACAAAAAGTCAGAATGATAGCTTATATTTTGTGAATGCTTCTACAGTCGTTAATGATATCCAGGAACATTAACATTTCCTAAAATATTTAGTGAGGCTATCATTAAATACTGTACAAGCAGTCATTCACAAAATATAAACTTTCAGACTTTTTGTGGCCTTTTGTGCTGCAGTCTTTTTTGTGCTGCAAACTTAGGCATACATGCATAGTAAATGCAGCATATGTGACTAGTGAATTTTTGTTTTTTTAACTTGAAATAAATAATGTAAGCAATACAGGCCTGTAATATATTACTGCACTCAGTCGGAACATTCTTAAAATGTCATCAAATATTTCGTGAGGCTAAGTGCAAAATTATTACAGGCCTGTATTGCTCACATTACCAACCTACCTAGCTTCACACAGCTGTCACTTGTATTGTATGAGAAGTAGATGCCTGCAATATTATTATATTACAGCCAGACCTGACTGCAGTGCTTGAGTGATTGCTTGTACATGATCTGTATACATACACAATACCATCTGTGATTTAAAGAGAAATCTACTACACCACTGACACCAGTCTTTTAGGTGTTCCTAAACAGCACAGCAAAGTAACAGCACTAGTTCCTGCATGTGTCATGATCTTTCTGCAGACATGCTGCATTTTCTGTGATGGCATCTTGGATAAGATCACAGCATGTTCTGAATAGTGTGTGTTGTTTTTTTTTTCTAAATGCATCTTAAAAGAATATGAGAATGTATTTTGGTAATGAATGTTCTTGTGGTAAATAAAGCAACTTTTAATGCTTTATTTATGCTTGTGGAATTTTGAGAGTTGTCCTTATCAGCCAGTGATCAATTGAGTTGCATACAAGCAAGAGTTTTCTGTTAGTTTCTCCAGCTTTCTTGTTATGCTCGTATGTTTTCTGTTCAATTTATCTTGTGCTTATCCAAGTGGTGAAACCCTGCTTCTCTGGAATGCAATAAAACTGATGTTCCTTTTATATGTGGCCATTGGGCTAATTATCATAATTATGGGTCTATAGTACTGGTTTCAAACGTGTCCTCATGCCACCCTAACAAGCCAGATTTTCAGGATATCTGAACTAGAGCACAGGTGAAATAATAAGCTGATTACAATTATTTTACATGCTGTCACCCAAGGTAATCCTAAAAATCTGGCCTGTAAGGGAGGCCTGAGCACTGAGGATATGTTTTATTAACCAGTGGTCTATATAGGTGTAAACATGATATCACTATTGAATTTGTTTAGACTCCAAGTTTTGGTGAATTCCTAGGAAAACATATATACCATTTCCTTATATCCAAACCCTGACATAGATATGAAAGTATGAAACCCATTTTTTTTTCTTTTAAGGTTCAGATAAAGTATATAAATTTAAAAAACTTTGTCATGTGCTTCTATTATGTCATTTGCTTTGTTGTCTTCATATTTTCTATTGAATCGCTACTCGCTAGTATACCTAGATAGGCTTAATAGCAGCAATGCACTATTGGGAGCTAGCTGATGATTGGTGGCTGCACATATCCCTCCAGCTCCCAGTAGTGCTTTGTTGCTCTTTCAACAAAGGAAGGATAGATACCAAAAAATAATAGGCCAATGAGTGATTTGGACTTCTCAAGACTATCCTGAAGCCTTGAGAGCCCACCTTGATTCACCTTGGGCTTGGTGCACAAGGCAGTTGACATTTAAAAAGATTGTAGAACATCAATGAAAAAGCCATTTTGTTTGCTTTAATAGGATATATTTCATTATTATTGCAGGAATATTCTATCATGCCACATGGAGTGCATAAATCAAAGAGGCCAAGTGGATGCCAGCAAAGAAAAGCAAAAGAGGCAAGAACTAAATCAATCAAAACACTTGCTGGATCCATGCTTCAGTATGTTAAAAGACTGGATGATGGCCAGGGTTCATCTAAAGACACTGCTTGTGAGTCTCCGATTGATATAGCTGATTCTTCGGATGCCATTGCTAGCATGCATTCTGCAGAAGAGCAAGAAGTGGAAATGGCAGAATCTGAAGTAGAAGAGCAAGGAGCAGAAATGGCAGAATCTGAAGAAGAAGAGAGTGCTGAAAGTGACTCTAGCCATAGCCATGATACTGTAAAAGAGATGATTGCCATTAAGGAGAAAGATTTGCAAATTTTAAGTGATGTTTCTTTCTGGGAGATACCAGTTCCAGACCATTTTCGGGTTGAAATCATCAAAAAGGGAAGTGCTTCTTTTCAGAATAAAGATGGTCCTTTCAGTGTTGTGAAAAGGCCAGATGCAAAAGCTGAAATAAAGGGAGCTGTGCGCCAACTTTCAAAAGAGTGGTTTTACAAGATGATGCCTAATGGCGAGAAAATTCTGCGATCTTGGATGGTTTACTCACCTGTCAGTGAGAATTTATACTGTTTTTGCTGCCGACTGTTTGCCATTAGTGCTACAGATACCATATCCAAATTTGTGACTGGGTTTCAGAAGTGGTGGAAACTGAACCCGAAAGTACATAACCACGAGACATCTGAAGATCACCTACGTTGCCTTGAAAATTGGAAAACTTTGGCAGCAGGACTGAAAATGCACAAAACCATTGATGCCGAAAATATTGCCTTGATGGAAATTGAGAAGAAAAGTGGAGGGACATCTTGCACAGATTGCTTGACATCACATTGTTTCTTGCCAAACAGAATCTGGCATTCCGTGGCCACAAGGAAGAGGAATCTTCATTCAATAAAGGGAACTTTCTTGAGATGGTTGAGATGCTTTCAAAATATGATTCAGTACTGAAAGAGCACCTAATTAGATTAAAGCGGAGCACATGTAAACTTAAAGTATCGGTTTCATATATTGCACCAGAATGAGTTTATAAGTGTCCTGGCAAATCATGTGAAGGAGAAGCTTGTCATGGAGATAAAGTCTGCAAAGTACTTTGGGATCATGTTTGACAGCACACCTGACATATCCCATACTGACCAGATGTCAGAAGTGATCAGATATGTAAAAATCAGCAATAGGAAAGTTGAAGTAAAAGAAGTATTTCTAGGATTTTTCCCTTTAAAGGGGAAAAAAGCTGCTGACCTCAGTTCTGAAATTCTCAAAAAAATGGAAAGTGATGGATTGGACATAATGATGTGCCGCGCTCAGGGCTATGATAATGCTGCCACTATGGCTGGAAAACATGGAGGTGTACAGTCAATTCTTAAGGAAAAGAACAAAAAAGCTATTTTTAATGGATGTGTGGACCATTCACTTAACTTGTGCGGGCAGCACTCTTTTGCTGAAAATGCATCATGTGTGACATTTTTTGGAACTCTTCAGACAATGTTTTCTTTCTTTTCTGCTTCCACCCATCGATGGGATGTATTAATTGACCATACTGGAATGTCAGTGAAAAGGCTATCAACAACACGCTGGAGTGCTCATCATGCTGCAGTTAAGCCAGTAAAAGAAAAATTTGATAAGTTTGTAGAGGCGATTGGAGATCTTTGTGATCCAGAGGAAAATTTGGAGACAAGAGGAGCAGCACAAGTTCTTTTGAATGCTCTCTCTGATTTCACTTTTCTGTGCTACCTGTACTTCTGGTCTGATGTACTTCAGGAAGTTAGTGATGCACAGCAGTACCTGCAGACTAAGGGCTTAAGTCTCGACAAAGTGGTGACAAAGCTAGAGACGCTAAGACTTTTTCTGTACGAGGAACATATTCGCCTAGTGGAACATGCAAGAGCCAGGTTCAAGAAGAGGATGCCAGGGGAGCAGGCAAGAGATGTTGGACTCAGTCTGCAAGAAGAAAATAAGAGGGGGATGCTTGAGTGCATTGATCGCTTTCATTCTGAAATCCAAAACAGATCAAGAGCCATCATGGAAGTAGCAGGCATGTCAGTGAAAAGGCTATCAACAACACGCTGGAGTGCTCATCATGCTGCAGTTAAGCCAGTAAAAGAAAAATTTGATAAGTTTGTAGAGGCGATTGGAGATCTTTGTGATCCAGAGGAAAATTTGGAGACAAGAGGAGCAGCACAAGTTCTTTTGAATGCTCTCTCTGATTTCACTTTTCTGTGCTACCTGTACTTCTGGTCTGATGTACTTCAGGAAGTTAATGATGCACAGCAGTACCTGCAGACTAAGGGCTTAAGTCTCGACAAAGTGGTGACAAAGCTAGAGACGCTAAGACTTTTTCTGTACGAGGAACATATTCGCCTAGTGGAACATGCAAGAGCCAGGTTCAAGAAGAGGATGCCAGGGGAGCAGGCAAGAGATGTTGGACTCAGTCTGCAAGAAGAAAATAAGAGGGGGATGCTTGAGTGCATTGATCGCTTTCATTCTGAAATCCAAAACAGATCAAGAGCCATCATGGAAGTAGCAGGCATGTTTGAGGCAGTTCAAGCTAAGAGTCTCATATCTGCCACTGAAGAAGAATTAAAGGTGTCCATTCCAAAACTGTCCAATTTCTATGATGAGGTATCTGAGAGTGAGCTTTTCCTTGAAATACCAAGGCTGAGAAGGCACCTGAAAGCAGCACAGATTGATCTGGAAGAAGTCAAAGACTGGGCAACATTAGAAGTTTTGACATTTATAGCTAAATGGGACTTCATAGAATCTCTTCCAACCCTGTCACTGAGCCTAAAATTATTTCTGACAATCTGTGTGTCTGTGGCTTCATGTGAGAGGAGCTTTTCAAAGCTTAAACTTATTAAGAATTATCTGCGATCTACAATGGGACAGTCAAGGCTTTCTGATCTTTCGATATTATCCATTGAAAGTGATTTAGCGAAAGACATTGATTTCCATGAAGTGATTAACAATTTCGCAGCTTTGAAGGCCAGGAAAGCAAAGTTCTGATTTAGTTTAGCTGTTCACTAAATACTTGTGTATTTGTTCCTGTTTTATTTATGTTATTTAATTTATTTCAGAAAACTTTATTGTTACAAATGGGAGTGTATTTGTTCCTGTTTTATTTTTGTGTTATTTAATTTATTTCAGTAAAGTTTAATGTTACAGTTAGACATGGCATGGGAGTGTATTTGTTCCTGTTTTATTTTGTGTTATTTAATTTATTTCAGTAAAGTTTACATTTTGAAAAAAACATTTATCTTTCTAATTATTTTTTTTTATGTATTATTTGAAGGTGTATGTCACTACTATTGCTATTACATTCAGTGTTATATGGGAGTTATGATTTAGGAGTAACATTAGAAAAAAAAAAAAAAATTAAGTGTGGGGGGGGGGGTGACACCATGAGATACCGCCCCGGGTGACACCAACCCTAGTGACGCCACTGCAAAAGAGTTTCTTGATTCCTCAAACAAGGGTCACCTTTTTAGGTTTCCAGATAGATTGTGTGCATGACTCTGTCTTTAATAGACAAGAGGTGAATGAAATTGGTTTCAGCCTGTCTAAACCTTTAGTCTTGATCATTCCCTTCAGTGGCTATGTGCATGGAAGTTTTAGGTCTCATGACTGCAGCATCAGACGCAATCCCCTTTGCTGGTTTTCATATGAGACCTCTGCAGCTTTGCATGCTGAATCAATGGTGCAGGGATTATACTCAGATATCACAACTGATATACTTAAATCCCAACATTTAACTATCTCTGGCTATCTTCAGGGCTCTTCAGGCTTGGCCTCTATTAAAGAGAGAACTTTTCATTCGTTTTCAGACAGACAATATCACAACAGTGGCCTAGGTCAATCATCGGGGAGGGACTCGCAGCTCTTTAGCAATGAACAAAGTATCTTGGATACTTTCTTGGGCAGGGTCTAACTCTTGTCTAATTTCTGCGATTCATATTCCAGGTGTAGACAATTGGGAAGCGGATTATCTCAGTCGTCAGACTTTGCACCTGGGGGAGTGGTCTCTCCATCCAGATGGGTTTCATCAGATTGTGCAGATGTGGGGTCTTCCAGAAATAGATCTGATGGCCTCCCGTTTGAACAACAAACTTCCCAGATATCTTTCCAGATCCAAGGATCCTCAGGCGGAGATGGTGGATGCTTTAGTTCTTCAGGCAGCTGTCTCAGTTTGATTCTTTTGCCTATGATTTGATTTTTTTTTAAAAATTTTAAGAAAACTTTTCAGCGTAAATAGCTGTTTTTATTTTATCCCTCCCTCTCTAGTGACTTCCCATATATCCCATACGTCACTAGCTCATTAACTCTTGCCACTTACATGAAAGAAAACATAATTTATGTAAGAATTTACCTGATAAATTCATTTCTTTCATAGTGGCAAAAGTCCATGAGACCTACCCTATTTTTTGGTGGTTATGATTTTTTGTATAAAAGCACATTATTTTTTACAGTCTTTTTGTATGCGTTTTTTACTCCTTTTACACCTCACTACTTGGCTATACGTTAAACTAAGGTATGAGTGTGGTGGGGGGTGTATTTATAGGTATTTTGCCGTTTAAGAAACTTTGCCCCTCCTGGTAGGAATGTATATCCCATAAGTCACTAGCTCATGGACTCTTGCCAATATGAAAGAAATTAATTTATCAGGTAAGTTCTTACACAAATTATGTTTTTACACGTGTAGCTCAGTTTAAGTCTTTATTTCTTGCTATGTTGTACAAATAAATATTTTGCTGTTTTTCTTACAAGTATTAAATGGTACAGTAAAAAATAAATCATTGTCCTTCTAGACCATTTATCTTTTTCCTATCTGTCTGTCAATGTATCTGCCTCCCTCACCCCCTCTTCACCAAATACTTAGTATTTTAATTTAATTTGTATGGAATTTGTGTACCGTGTGAACAGCACTGAAGAAAAAACTCTTTAAACATTCTATCTCTTGTTGATATGTAGGGTCATCTGTATGCATGCAGATAATTAAATATAGAGCATGTCATTTTAAACAACTTTCTAATTTACTTCTTATATCACATTTTTGTTGTTCTCTTGGTATCCTTTGTTGAAAAGTAGGTAGGTAGGTATTTGCAAGAGCACTAGATGGCAGCCCTGTTTCCTGTCATGTAGTTCTCCAGGCATGTGCTTACTAGCTAACTTTGTATCTCTTCAACAAGGAATAAGCAAATTTGATAATAGAAGTAAATAGGAAACATTTTTTTTAAATTGTATGCTCTGCCTGAATCATGAAAGAAAAATGTGGGGTTTGTTTCCCTTTTGGAAAATACGTATGTTATGTTTTTATATATTTTTTTTCTATACCTCATGTGCTTTATTCAGTAAATCTGTCTTTGGGTAGAGACCTCAGGTTATTTGATGATCAGACCATGAATAGGTTTAAAACATGAATGCATTATGCATTTTCTATCACAGCATTATATAAAGCTTACAGTTCAAGAAAAATATATATTTTGTAGACAGTATTCAGTGATTCTTTAAAAGCAATGTTGATTGATTCTTTGGCATAGAAATTGAACAATATAGAAATGATTTTTTTTCTTCATTGAATATTTTTCTTAAACTCATTTTCTGAGTATTTGAAGGCTGTATTTTGATTTCCAATTTTAAAAACAAGGCTTTTCAGGGTTTTGAATGACTGAATTTCACATTTCTTTCATCCTGTAGCTGCTGGATTGTATATAAAAAGCAGTGAAGCACTGAATATCATAGCTAACGCCATACATGCAAACCAGGATAGTGGGCTGACTGTGTTCCAGAGCACCCAGCTGACAAGAATTGGCAACAACAGTATCTCTTGCAATAGGTTAAGTGGTGTCCATGTGGAAGCAGGATGCAGAGTGGAGTTAAGGGGAAATGGCATCTATGATAACAGGAGTCATGGAATTGCCTCCAAGGGAGATGGAATCATCATTGAGAATGATATTATTGGAAATCGAGGATGTGGGCTCCAGTTGACACAGGCTGCAGACATGAAGGTACAATAGGGATTTCTGAGGCTTTTTATAGGTTTGTCAGATTGTTAAAGGCAGCTATGATTGATACATTAAATCAGGGATGGCCAACTTCCCAACACATGAGAGCCGTAGATCAATATGTAAGAAGCCATAAGGGCCGCATATTTATTGCTATTAAACAAACCAAAAATATATTTCCTCAAAATATCCAGTGGCAAAGGGCCAGGTTTAGCTAAGGTTGTAAGGTGCCCTCTGTGCGCTGTTCTTACCTCCAGAGGACTTTCTTGAGTTGTGGTCGCCAAAAAGACACCTTTTTTTAGTTCCAATTTTTCTGGGGCCACAAAATCTATGGCACATATTGTTCTGCTTTTTCCAAGGAGCCACAACAACAAATGCAAAGCTCCGATGTAGCCCTCGGCCACCAGTTGGCCATCGCTTCATTAAATGTAAGACATCTTTCAAGTTCACTGAGTATTATCTCAAACTCTCTGTAAGATTATGCATTTTTGCTATGCCCATGTATCTTCTGCAGCTCTTTGTCCAGAGTTCTCTTTTGGATGTTTTTAGGCACACGCTCTCAGCACCATGTTATGGTGGAGAAAGACTAAACCATCACTGTGACGGTACAGAGCACTTGAGCACGTATGTCAACGAGGAGCTAGAAGCAAGTTCTTATCAATTTTAATGTGTCAAGTTACTTACTGCATTATCCCAAGAGAATGAATAAAATAAAAATTGCAACAGCACCACCATAGAAAGTGATTCTTTTTTATTAATTCCAATCAGGAATAAAACAAAACAAGAGAGTGAGGCAGATAATACTCTAGAGAACCTGTATATTATATTAAAGGGACAGTAAAGTCAAATAATTCATATAGAGCATGTTATTTATTATTAAGTTTCCAATTTACTTGTATTATCAGATTTGCTTTTTTCTAAGGCAGCAGGGTCTGCAACTATTTATAACATCGTTACAAACATTGTTGCAATCGCTACTGCCATTTAGTGCTAAAGACACATGCACACTCTTGAGGTCCTATGAGCCTACCTAGGTTTACTCTTAAAAAATGGATTCCAAGGGAATTAAGTAAATGGGAAAGTTGTTTAAAACTACATGTTCTATCTTCTAGACCATTTAAGTTTAATTTTGAATTTACTTTCTCTTTAATAAAATGCAACTTTTAATTTTATTTTTGTATTTGTTTGCTTTTTAAAAACAGCACATACTCAATTGATTAAAAGTGATAAGATTAAAAGGACAGTAAATTCAAAATTGATCATATACTGTAGATAAGGAATGGCCCAGGGGCTACATACTTGAGGGCCCCAGAAAAAGCAGAACTAGCAATGTGTGTTATAGTTTATGTGGCAGAACTGAAGGTCTATGCTGTGCGGTGATCATAATGCAAAAAAGGCCTCTGGAAGGAAGAAATCAGACCGAGGGTACTCTGCAACCCTACCTAAATCTAGCCTTGTGCCACTGGAAATCTATTATTTGTTTGTTTAATAGCCACATTTATATGGGGTCTTAAGATTTAAGATCCACAGCCCCATGTGTGAGGAAGTTGGTCAATGATATAGATCATGCAATGTTAAACAACTTCCTGATTTATTTTTATAATCAAATTCTTTCTGTTGTTATCATTTGTTGAAGAGCATACCTAGGTAGGTTCCAGATCAGCATTGAATTGATGGGAGCTACTTGGCGATTGGTGGCTGGAAATATGTCATTGGCTCACTAGATGTGTTCAACTAGCGTTGAGTAGTGCATTTTTGCTCATAAGCCTACTCTTCAACAAAGGATAACAGTACAAAGCAAATTTGATATTAGAAGTAAACCGGAAAGTTGTTTAAAATGACATGTTCTTTCTGATTCTTAAAAGTTTAACTATGACTTTACTGTCCTATTAATGTTTCACTTTCATGTTCCTTTAAATATAAATACAATTATTTAAATTTCACATGCAAAAAGAATGCAACTAAACACATCTATACATCTACTGTATATCCATTTAAGTAAATAGTAATGGGTTTGATTGTCCATAGAAAATATGTTTACATTTTTAGCCCATTGAAGTCCAAATGAATTGTTGTTATACTTTAAACTATAGAAACTGATTGTATGTCTTGTAAAGCGAATAGGGAACACTATCAAGGTACTGAGGGCCAATGAAAGAAAAGAGTAAAAGACAAGAATTTATTATATTTTTTATTATTAGCTTTATCTTATACTGTACAGATGAGCTGTACACACAAGAGGAAAGCCTATTCAAATATTTAACACAATGTTTCCTGGTTATTATGTGCAGATTTTGTCTTTGGTTACCTCTTAAAGGCTTCAGTCAGATGCTTTAACAAACTATGTTGATTCATGGAATAAACTTTCATTAGAGGTGATAAAGACAAACACTGTGGGGGACGTTAAGAAAGTCTGGAGTAAGCCTAAGGCTCACACAGGGCTAGACTACGAGTGTAGAGCTATTTAGCGCTCCCGCACAAGTGTACACTTCGCTAGATGGAAGCTTTTTGCTTGCGTCCGGTTGCGCACATATTACAAGTTGAAAGTAAAAAGTTTGAGCGCAAGTGAAACCCAACACTCACTAACCAAATATCGCGACCATATTAATGTATTCTCCCCATAGAAGTCAATGGAGAGCACAAAAGAAAAAAACTAAAATCTATCTGTTATGAATATCTCACATTCCAATGTTCTTCACTTACAGAACCCTGGGTGCAGCAGAAAAGTAAAATACAAAGCTAGACAAAAGCGCACTCCAAAGGTCTTGAATTAGCAGTCACTTTTTAATGTGAACGTTTTCGAGTCTAACAGACTCGTCCTCAGACAAAACAGTGTACAGTTGCACTTACCACCACCAAACATTTAAACAGTATCCTGACAGAACATCACGTTCTCCTCAGTTGACACGCCCCCACATGGGCGTCATCGTCCAAGGCAGCGTGAGTCTGCATCCTTTACCTAAACAGTGAAAAAATGTGAAAAACAAATAATAAAGAACAGATGATAAATAACAGAAATGCGGTATATGAAATGACAGAGAAACATGGCAAGACAATAACTGATAAGCTGTATATTCATAAACCACAAGATCAGTGCCCATACGTTTAAGGCAATTGTACACAGTTACCGTGGTAATAACCATAAACACTTACCCAAACGAACCGGGTCATAGCCATAACACAAATGGGCACTTTACTTAGATATATGATTGCAAAGAGAGTATATCGATATGTATTTAAGTATAAATATGCGTACAGATTTTGTTAATGATACTATTACTATCGATTTAGCTCTGGGTTCGATGAACAATGCACAGTTTCCCAGCAAAAGTCCCTCAATTTCAAACGGTTACCGTAGTAACCCTTATATACAACATAGCAAAAAGTAATAGGGAGTTATTGCTAGAGAGAACATGCAGTTGATTCCCGGGACCCCACAGAACATTTTACATTAAGACATGATATCAGTCATACATCGTAGTATGATAGTCTAAACAAGAGAAACGTGAGCAATAATATAAATAGCTCTCTGTCGTTTCATAAACCACATTTCTGTTATTTATCATCTGTTCTTTATTATTTGTTTTTCAAATTTTTTCACTGTTTAGGTAAAGGACGCAGACTCACTCTGCCTTGGACGATGACGCCCATGTGGGGGCGTGTCAACTGAGGAGAACGTGATGTTCTGTCAGTATACTGTTAAAATGTTTGGTGGTGGTAAGTGCAACTGTACACTGTTTTGTCTGAGGACGAGTCTGTTAGACTCGAAAACGTTCACATTAAAAAGTGACTGCTAATTCAAGACCTTTGGAGTGTGCTTTTGTACATATATTATATACAGTAGACTCTCAGTTATCCGGAACTCAAGCAACCTGGGAAAAAAAAAGGAAACATGTTAGAGCATAATTGTGCTCTATAACAAACAAACTGTCCGGAACTCTTGAAACAGCAGGAGCTGCGGTAGATAGACCAATAGACAGGCACAGTAATTGATGTCTCAGGACTCTTTTCTGCTACACTAACCCTTCCCAGCCGTATTGTACACACTCAATACCTCTCCAGTCGCCAGTCTTCTACTAACCGCTGCCGGGTAGTGCGCTTGTACTGTCTGTCTAATGAGATACCTTCCCAGTGGGTAGCGTGTTTCCTGTAGAAGGCAGCCTCAGAGTGATGATACGTCCTGTCATCACTTTGCGTTTAGTGTGCGCCTCTACCTCTCCGCAACCGGCACCTGCCCATGTGATCCACGAATCACCAATGATGTAAAAGGTCATTATTAGCGTTTATAGTAAAATCTGGGTTATATAACTAGTAAGGCCTATTTTTAATAGTAACTCTCAAGCAACCAGAAATACACTTATCCAGAATCTACCAATCCCCATGGGTGCCGGTTAATTGAGAATTGAGAGTTTACTGTGTGTGTGTGTGTATATATATATATATATATATATATATACCTGTATATCTATTCCTAAATATATATAGGTATAGATATCTATTTTTCATTAACATTATCACACATATATAGAACTATATATTTAACCCCTTAAGGACCGGGCATTTCAAAATAATATTTTATTTTTATTTACCTATCAAAACTATATATATATATTTTTTTTTTAAAAGTAGACAACCCAAAGTAATGATCTAAGCCCATTTTGGTATATTTCATGCCACCATTTCACTGCCAAATGCAATCAAATAAAAGAAAATCTTTACTTTCTCCTGTTAAGTGTAGTCAGTCCACGGGTCATCCATTACTTATGGGATTATAACTCCTCCCTAACAGGAAGTGCAAGAGGATCACCCAAGCAGAGCTGCTATATAGCTCCTCCCCTCTACGTCATATCCAGTCATTCTCTTGCACCTAACTAAAGATAGGACGTGTGAGAGGACTGTGGTGTGTTAACCTTAGTTTTTATTTCTTCAATCAAAAGTTTGTTATTTTAAACGGCACCGGAGTGTGTTGTTTGTTCTCAGGCAGCATTAGAAGAAGAATCTGCCTGAGTTTGTCTATGATCTTAGCGGTCGTAACTAAGATCCACTTGCTGTTCTCGGCCATTCTGAGGAGTGAGGTAACTTCAGAACAGGGGATAGCATGCAGGGCCCACCTGCAAGGAGGTATGTGCAGTAAATTATTTTCTAAGGAATGGAATTGACTGAGAAAATACTGCTAATACCGATGCAGCCTTAAATGCAGTAGTAGCGACTGGTATCAGGCTGATATGTATGTATGTATACTCTGAGGTATTTCTGGGGAATGGAATTTCACTAAGAAAATACTGTCAATATTAAAGTAATATTTGAGCCTGCACTGCAGTGAAAGCGACTAGCAGCAGGCTTATTAATAACACTTCATAATTTTCAATTTTTAAAACGTTTACTGGCATGTTAATCGTTTTTTCTGAGGTACTTGGTGATAAAACTTTATGGGCATGATTTTTACCACATGGCTGTCGTTTTTTTCTGAATAAAAACAGTTTACTGAGCTTCCCCACTGTTGTAATATGAGTGGGAGGGGCCTATTTTAGCGCTTTATTGCGCAGTAAAAATTTAGTCACAGTCTTCCTATTTCTTCCTCCATGATCCAGGACGTCTCTACAGAGCCCAGGGGTCTCCAAAACTAGTTTTGAGGGAGGTAATCAGTCACAGCAGACCTGTGACAGTGTGTTTGACTGTGATAAAAACGTTTATTATTTCAACTGTTATCCGTTTTGGGTATTAAGGGGTTAATCATCCTTTTGCTGGTGGGTGCAATCCTCTGCTAACTTTATACATTTTCTGTTAAAATTTGGTTGTTTTAACATATTTGGTTCATTGTTAATTCAACTGTGTCACATTTTTATGTTTCTTAAAGGCGCAGTAGCGTTTTTTATATAGCTTGTAAATTTATTTAAAAGTTTTTTTCCAAGCTTGCTAGTGTTATTGCTAGTCTGTTTAAACATGTCTGACACAGATGAATCTGTTTGTTCACTATGTTTAAAGGCCAATGTGGAGCCCAATAGAAATTTGTGCACTCAATGTATAGATGTTACTTTGAATAAAAGTCAAACTTTATATGTTAAAAAAATATCACTGAGGGGGAAGTTATGCCGACTAACTCTCCTCACGTGTCAGTACCTTTGCCTCCCGCTCAGGAGGTGCGTGATATTGTGGTGCCAAGTACATCAGGGCGGCCCATACAAATCACTTTGCAAGACATGGCTAATGTTATGACTGAAGTACTATCTAAATTGCCAGAATTAAGAGGTAAACGCGATCACTCTGGGGTAAGAACAGAGTGCGCTGATAATAGTAGAGCCATGTCTGATACTGCGTCACAATTTGCAGAACATGAGGACGGAGAGCTTCATTCTGTGGGTGACGGATCTGATCCAAGTAAACTGGATTCAGAAATGTCAAATTTTAAATTTAAGCTTGAGAACCTCCGTGTATTACTAGGGGAGGTATTAGCGGCTCTGAATGATTGTAACACGGTTGCAATTCCAGAGAAAGTATGTAGGCTGGATAAATATTTTGCGGTACCGGCGTGTACTGACGTTTTTCCTATACCTAAAAGGCTTACAGAAATTGTTAACAAGGAGTGGGATAGACCCGGTGTGCCCTTTTCACCCCCTCCTATATTTAGAAAAATGTTTCCAATAGACGCCACCACACGGGACCTATGGCAGACGGTCCCTAAGGTGGAGGGAGCAGTTTCTACTCTGGCTAAGCGCACCACTATCCCGGTGGAGGATAGCTGTGCTTTTTCAGATCCAATGGATAAAAAGTTAGAGGGTTACCTTAAGAAAATGTTTGTTCAGCAAGGTTTTATATTACAACCCCTTGCATGCATCGCGCCTGTCACTGCTGCGGCGGCATTCTGGTTTGAGTCTCTGGAAGAGACCCTTAGCACAGCTCCATTGGATGAGATTATGAACAAGCTTAAAGCCCTTAAGCTAGCTAATTCATTTATTTCTGATGCCGTAGTACACTTAACCAAACTTACGGCTAAGAACTCCGGATTCGCCATTCAAGCACACAGAGCGCTGTGGCTTAAATCCTGGTCAGCTGATGTGACTTCTAAATCTAAATTGCTTAATATTCCTTTCAAAGGGCAGACATTATTCGGGCCCGGCTTGAAAGAAATTATCGCTGACATTACTGGAGGTAAGGGCCATGCCCTGCCTCAAGATAGGGCCAAACCAAAGGCTAAACAGTCTAATTTTCGTGCCTTTCGTAACTTCAAGGCAGGAGCAGCATCAACTTCCTCCGCTCCAAGACAGGAAGGAACTGTTGCTCGCTACAGACAGGGCTGGAAACCTAACCAGTCCTGGAACAAGGGCAAGCAGGCCAGAAAACCTGCTACTGCCCCTAAGTCAGCATGAAGTGAGGGCCCCCGATCCGGAAACGGATCTAGTGGGGGGCAGACTTTCTCTCTTCGCCCAGGCTTGGGCAAGAGATGTCCAGGATCCCTGGGCGTTGGAGATCATATCTCAGGGATATCTTCTGGACTTCAAAGCTTCTCCTCCACAAGGGAGATTTCATCTTTCAAGGTTATCAGCAAACCAGATAAAGAAAGAGGCGTTTCTACGCTGTGTACAAGACCTCTTACTAATGGGAGTGATCCACCCAGTTCCGCGGTCGGAACACGGGCAAGGATTCTATTCAAATCTGTTTGTGGTTCCCAAAAAAGAGGGAACCTTCAGACCAATCTTGGACTTAAAGATCCTAAACAAATTCCTAAGAGTTCCATCGTTCAAAATGGAAACTATTCGAACCATCTTACCCATGATCCAAGAGGGTCAGTACATGACCACAGTGGATTTAAAGGATGCCTACCCTTCACATACCGATTCACAAGGATCATTACCGGTATCTAAGATTTGCCTTCCTAAACAGGCATTACCAGTTTGTAGCTCTTCCCTTCGGGTTAGCTACGGCTCCAAGAATCTTTACAAAGGTTCTGGGCTCTCTTCTGGCGGTACTAAGACCGCGAGGCATAGCGGTAGCTCCGTACCTAGACGACATTCTGATACAAGCGTCAAGTTTCCAAACTGCCAAGTCTCATACAGAGTTAGTTCTGGCATTTCTAAGGTCGCATGGGTGGAAGGTGAACGTAGAAAAGAGTTCTCTATTGCCACTCACAAGAGTTCCCTTTCTAGGGACTCTTATAGATTCTGTAGAAATGAAAATTTACCTGACGGAGGACAGGTTATCAAAACTTCTAAATGCTTGCCGTGTCCTTCATTCCATTCAACACCCGTCAGTGGCTCAGTGCATGGAGGTAATCGGCTTAATGGTAGCGACAATGGACATAGTACCATTTGCGCGCCTGCATCTCAGACCGCTGCAATTGTGCATGCTAAGTCAGTGGAATGGGGATTACTCAGATTTGTCCCCTCTGCTAAATCTGGATCAAGAGACCAGAGATTCTCTTCTATGGTGGCTTTCTCAGCCACATCTGTCCAAGGGGATGCCCTTCCGCAGGCCAGATTGGACGATTGTAACAACAGACGCCAGCCTTCTAGGTTGGGGCGCAGTCTGGAATTCCCTGAAGGCTCAGGGATCATGGACTCAGGAGGAGAGACTCCTTCCAATAAACATTCTGGAATTAAGAGCAATTTTCAATGCTCTTCTGGCTTGGCCTCAGTTAGCAGCTCTGAGGTTCATCAGGTTTCAGTCGGACAACATCACGACTGTGGCTTACATCAACCATCAAGGAGGAACAAGGAGTTCCCTAGCGATGATGGAAGTCTCAAAGATAATTCACTGGGCAGAGTCTCACTCTTGCCACCTGTCAGCGATCCACATCCCAGGCGTGGAGAACTGGGAGGCGGATTTTCTAAGTCGCCAGACCTTCCATCCGGGGGAGTGGGAACTTCATCCGGAGGTGTTTGCCCAACTGCTTCATCATTGGGGCAAACCAGATCTGGATCTCATGGCGTCTCGCCAGAACGCCAAGCTTCCTTGTTACGGATCCAGGTCCAGGGACCCGGGAGCGGTGCTGATAGATGCTCTGACAGCACCTTGGGTCTTCAACATGGCTTATGTGTTTCCACCTTTCCCGATGCTTCCTCGATTGATTGCCAGGATCAAACAGGAGAGAGCATCAGTGATTCTAATAGCGCCTGCGTGGCCACGCAGGACCTGGTATGCAGATCTAGTGGACATGTCGTCCTGTCCACCATGGTCTCTGCCTCTGAGACAGGACCTTCTGATTCTGGGTCCTTTCAAACATCCAAATCTAATTTCTCTGAGGCTGACTGCATGGAGATTGAACGCTTGATTCTATCAAAGCGTGGATTCTCTGAGTCAGTGATTGATACCTTAATACAGGCTAGGAAACCTGTTACCAGGAAAATTCACCATAAAATATGGCGTAAATACTTATATTGGTGCGAATCCAAGAGTTACTCATGGAGTAAGGTTAGGATTCCTAGGATATTGTCTTTTCTACAAGAAGGTTTAGAAAAGGGTTTATCTGCTAGTTCGTTAAAGGAACAGATTTCAGCTCTGTCTATCCTTTTACACAAACGTCTGGCAGAAGTTCCAGACGTTCAGGCTTTTTGTCAGGCTTTGGCTAGGATTAAGCCTGTGTTTAAGACTGTTGCTCCGCCGTGGAGCTTAAACTTAGTTCTTAACGTTCTGCAAGGTGTTCCGTTTGAACCCCTTCATTCCATCGATATCAAGCTGTTATCTTGGAAAGTTCTGTTTTTAATGGCTATTTCCTCGGCTCGAAGAGTCTCTGAGTTATCGGCCTTACATTGTGATTCTCCTTATCTGATTTTTCATTCAGACAAGGTAGTTCTGCGTACTAAACCTGGGTTCTTACCTAAGGTAGTCACTAACAAGAATATCAATCAAGAGATTGTTGTTCCATCATTGTGCCCTAACCCTTCTTCAAAGAAGGAACGACTTTTGCACAATCTGGACGTCATCCGTGCCCTGAAATTTTATTTGCAGGCAACTAAAGATTTTCGTCAAACTTCTTCCCTGTTTGTCGTTTATTCTGGACAGAGGAGAGGTCAAAAAGCTTCGGCTACCTCTCTCTCTTTTTGGCTTCGTAGCATAATACGTTTAGCCTATGAGACTGCTGGACAGCAGCCTCCTGAAAGGATTACAGCTCATTCTACTAGAGCTGTGGCTTCCACTTGGGCCTTTAAGAATGAGGCCTCTGTTGAACAGTGTTACGGTTACCCTTAGTCTCGCTGAGAGATGGACCGCTTAGTAGCCTGGATCCCTATTGCTAAAGAGGGGAGAAGCTGCTTTCCATAGTATTCTATATGAGTCTCGCAAATATAGAATAATCTCCCTTAGCTGCAGTACAGCTAGGATACCCTTCTGCCCACAAAAACGAGTCAACGCTGCGATTGAGGGTCAAACAAGAACTCAGGACTGGGATGCCCAGCCTGCTTTTTATTAAGGTTACATGCACACAGGGCACTCCCAGGGGGAGAGGGGGGAAGCACAAAATCCCCCATCACACATTTAGATAGAGAGCACTGTCCTTTGACAGGCCACAATAGGATTACAGTACTTAAGATAACAAGTTTACAAGTTCATCTTATCAATTAGCAGTCTGGCTCCAGAGGTGATTAGACAATGGGATTTGTTATCACTAAACTTAGAGCTGAGGCCAGCAAACGTGTATTTAGGCAATAGTTTCTAAAAGCTGAAAAAAAAAGTTAACTCTTTATGAAATGATACTTGTTACGGTTTTCTTGGAGCCCTTCTTAGGCGCTGGCTTGCTGGTTCAGGCATTGCTGCTGGGAAATAAGCTCTTCACAACAAAATAACTAATGCTTCTGTAACAGTGCTCCCTTTCTGTGGAACACTCTGGCAGACACGGTCTGACCCCTTTTCGGGGCAGACTAAGGCTGTCCAGACCGCTGGTTATGCGGGGCTGAGGTCGGTTTGTCTGGACAACCCGTCGGCGTTGCCATTCTGTTTCCCAGGTCTGTAAGTAATGGTGAAATTGAAGGGTTGCAACGATAAGCTCCAACGTAATAGCCTGCCGTTATCTCCAGAGACCCGGTTCAGCCACACCAACGGGTTATGGTCGGTGACCAGAGTGAACTCCTGACCATATAAATAGGGAGTCAATTTCTTTAATGCCCACACCAAAGCCAAACACTCCTTTTCGACCGCTGCATAGCTGACTTCGCGGGGCAGGAGCTTCCGGCTGATGTAGGCAACTGGATGCTCCCCTCCATCTTCACCTACTTGGCTGAGGACGGCTCCCAGCCCGAACATGGAAGCATCTGTATGGACGATAAAACGTTTGTTAAGGGCTGGGGCCGCCAAGACTGGAGCGTTAATTAGAGCATTTTTGAGAGCCTGGAAAGCCGTTTCACAGTGGGGAGACCACAGGACCTGTCGAGGTAAGTTCTTCTTGGTCAAGTCAGTCAGGGGTTTGGCAAGTGTGCTGTAGTCTGGTACGAACCGTCTATAGTACCCTGCCGTGCCCAGGAAGGCTAGGACCTGAGTCTTAGTGATGGGGGTGGGCCAATTGGCGACAGCTTCTATTTTGGCCGGCTCTGGTCGCTGATTTCCACACCCCACCCGGTGACCCAGGTACTGTACCTCGGCCATCCCAAAGTGGCATTTTTCTGGCTTCAGAGTCAGGCCAGCAGCCCGGATCTGATCCAGAACCATTCCCACATGAGCTAAGTGGTCCTCCCAGGACTCACTGTGGATCGCTATGTCGTCCAGGTAGGCGCAAGCAAAACTCTGGAAGCCATCCAGGAGCCTATCCACCAAGCGCTGGAATGTAGCTGGGGCATTCTTCATCCCAAACGGCATTACCCTAAACTGATATAAGCCGAATGGGGTGACAAATGCCGACTTGGGGATAGCCTCCGGGGCCAGGGGAATCTGCCAGTAACCTTTGCAGAGGTCAATAGTGGTCAGGTAATTTCCCCTGGCTATACGATCGAGTAGCTCGTCTACCCTGGGCATAGGGTAAGCGTCCGTCACGGTATTTTCATTGAGCCTCCGATAGTCTACACAGAACCGGGTGGTCCCATCTTTCTTGGGCACCAAGACAACTGGGGAGGCCCAGGGACTATCGGAGGGCTCAATTAACCCTGAGCTGGAGCATCTCATCGATCTCCTTCTTCATTCCTGTCCTAACTGCTTCAGGGATTCGGTACGGAGCCTGGCGCAAGGGAGCTTGTCCCGGAGTATCTACCTGGTGGGTGGTTAAAGTAGTGTACCCTGGCTTCGGGGAGAAGGTGAGGTGTTTGGACTGGAGGAGTTGGTTGAGCTGCTCCCTTTCAGTGGGGCTAAGTCGGTCCCCTATCTGAACCTGCGCCACTATACCTGTGGGGAGACTCTTTTCTAATAGGTCTGGAATGGGTAAACTGTCGGGGTCTTCCTGAGGGGAACAACATACGGCCGTCACGTTCTCTGGTCGCTCAAAATATTCCTTGAGCATGTTTACATGGAATGTCTTTCTAAGATTGTTGTCATGGCAGCTAGCTATCACATAAGTGGTGTCTCCCCTTTTCTCTACGATCTGGTAGGGACCCTGCCAGGACGCCTGCAATTTGTCTGTCTTCACCGGCTTAAGTACTAACACCTTTTGTCCTATGGTGAAGATTCTCTTTCGGGCCCCCCGATCGTACCATACTTTCTGTCTTCTCTGGGCCAACTGGAGATTAGCCCGCACGGATTTGGCTAATTGCTCCATTCGGTCCCTGAGTTCCAGCACGTATGGCACATTGGGGACACCGTCAGCCTCCATCTCTCCCTCCCAGTGCTCCCGGATCAGGTTTAGGGGTCCCCGTACCTTTCTTCTGTAGAGCAACTCGAAGGGAGAGAACCCTGTCGTTTCCTGGGGCACCTCCCGATAAGCAAATAGGAGGTGCGGCAGGAAGCGTTCCCAGTCTCGGTATTCCTGAGTGAACGTCTTGAGCATTTGCTTGAGGGTCCCATTGAACCTCTCACACAGCCCGTTCGTCTGGGGGTGGTATGGGGAGCTCAGGAGGGACTTAATTTTGCAAACCTGCCAGAGTTGTTGGGTCAATTCAGCCGTAAATTGGGTGCCTCGGTCGGATAGGATTTCTTTTGGAAATCCTACCCGGGAGAACACCTGTACTAGTGCATTCGCTACCGTATCCGCTTGTATGTTGGATAGGGCGACAGCCTCTGGGTACCTGGTAGCGTAGTCCACTACGGTAAGAATGTAGCGCTTACCGGAGGGACTAGGGGTAGCCAGTGGTCCCACTAGGTCAATAGCAACCCGGCTGAAGGGTTCCTCTACAATGGGCATATTTACTAGATGGGCTTTAGGGTGATCGCCTCGCCTTCCTACTCGTTGACACACATCGCAGGTGTTACAGTAAGTTCTAACGTCAGCGTGCACCCCTGGCCAAAAGAACGTGTGAGTAATGCGGTGTAGGGTACGGGTTACGGCTAGGTGGCCTGCTAAGGGGATGTCGTGGCCTATTTTGAGGATTTCTTGACGGTATTTGTGGGGCACTACCAGCTGTCGCCTACGCTGTCCCCTTTTCTCTGTCCAGCGGTATAGTTTCCCTTTTTCCCATAAGAATGTTTCGTTATCTGCCCCGCCCCCTCTGGTCTCTGCTCGTTCCCGGTACTTTTGTAAGGTCGGGTCAGTCTTAGACTCTGCCTCGAAAGCATCTGGGGTGTCCCAAGGTATGGGGCCTAACCTGTCAGGCAAGGTCGGGGTAGGTCTTACCTGTGTCTCCCGCACTGGTGAGAGCTCTCGCTCCGTCCGGGCTTGGGCCCGTGTAGTCACTGGGTCCGCCTCGTTGTTGCATACTGGAGCATAGGCAGAAGTCATGGGGCCCAAATCGTTGCCCAGTAGTACTTCGGCAGGTAAATTATCCATTAGGCCCACGTTCACAGCCCCCTTTCCCGCTCCCCAATCAAGATGCACTTTAGCTGTTGGAATTTTGTACACATCCCCCCCGCCACTCTAACGGCCACAGTCTGTCCGGATCGCTTGTGCTCTGGCACCAAATGACTCTGTACCAGCGTGATAGTAGCCCCTGTGTCTCGCAATCCCTCGGTAGATCGCCCCTCGAGCCATACCCTCTGCCGATGGTGCTGGCGGTTATCTGAGGCAGCATATACAGGGTCTGCCTCGTGAAGCGGCCCCACATATCCCTCCATAGGGGCCTCTTGGTTGACACAGAGGGCCCGGGCCGGACGATAGGACCCAGAGGGGTAATTGTAATTCCTGGGTGTCTGGTGCGTATTAAGGGGGCAGCTAGCCATGAAATGCCCTGGTTGCTTGCATCGGTGGCAAGTCGGTCTGGGACGCTCAGAGCTGTTATTGGGTGGTCCTGAGTGTCGGACGGGCCCTGTGGGCACCGGGGCTCGGAATTCAGCACGAGGGGGTGCACGGTAAACCTCTCTGGGTTCGACCCGTGCTGGAGCTCGGTAGTTCATGGGTTCGTGAAGACGGGAGTCATAATGTTCATCGGCCAATTTGGCTGCTTCTTCTAAGGTAGAAGGCCGCCTGTCTCACAGCCATTCCTTCCCTTGCTGTTCCATGCCATTATAAAAATGTTCTAAGAGAAACAATTGTAAAATTTCCTCCCCAGTCACCGCTTTACTTCCGCTCAGCCAGTGATTTGCCGCTCTCCGCATTCGGTGCGCCCATTCCATATGGGTATCGTTAGGCTTCTTTTCCGTGCCCCGAAACTGTCGGCGATACGTGTCCGGAGTTACAGCGTACTGTCGCAACAGTGTCTCCTTAACTAGCTCATACTGTGTCACTTCCTCAGCACCCAGAGTACGAAAGGCTTCCAGGGCTCGCCAGGATAGTTTCCCAGACAATATCGTGGGCCACTCTCTGTTGGGAATCTGGTGCAGGGCACATTGCCTTTCGAAGTCCGCCAAATATTCATCAATCCCTGTCTCGCTCTCTATGAAGGGTCAAAATGCTGCATAGGGTATCTTGGGCCTCCCAGCATTTTCGACAGGGATGATTACCTGCAGGGCTTCAGCATTGCGGTGTGCGTTCACTAGGTTGAGTTCGTGGGCTCGAGTCTCTCGTATATCCTCGTCCGCCTCCGCCATCAACTGCTGTACCAATTCCATGGAGGGGTTCGGCCCGTATAATGAGAGCCTTTCCGAACAATCCTGGTTTTTTCGTCACTAATCATGGTCGGTGTTTCCGCCATTGTGAAGTTCTGATCCAGTTCGGTCAATTCTGCGATCAGCTCTCTCCTCGGCCGGTTGCTGGCGTACCCCCCTCTGCTTTCAAGTAAATCCTTTAGGGTTGTACGCTTCAATTTTTCGTAAGCGCTCTCCATCCGTTCTGTACCTCTCCTAGGAAATCCAGGAAAATCCCGCCGCTGCCGCCAAAATGTTACGGTTACCCTTAGTCTCGCTGAGAGATGGACCGCTTAGTAGCCTGGATCCCTATTGCTAAAGAGGGGAGAAGCTGCTTTCCATAGTATTCTATATGAGTCTCGCAAATATAGAATAATCTCCCTTAGCTGCAGTACAGCTAGGATACCCTTCTGCCCACAAAAACGAGTCAACGCTGCGATTGAGGGTCAAACAAGAACTCAGGACTGGGATGCCCAGCCTGCTTTTTATTAAGGTTACATGCACACAGGGCACTCCCAGGGGGAGAGGGGGGGAAGCACAAAATCCCCCATCACACATTTAGATAGAGAGCACTGTCCTTTGACAGGCCACAATAGGATTACAGTACTTAAGATAACAAGTTTACAAGTTCATCTTATCAATTAGCAGTCTGGCTCCAGAGGTGATTAGACAATGGGATTTGTTATCACTAAACTTAGAGCTGAGGCCAGCAAACGTGTATTTAGGCAATAGTTTCTAAAAGCTGAAAAAAAAAGTTAACTCTTTAAGAAATGATACTTGTTACGGTTTTCTTGGAGCCCTTCTTAGGCGCTGGCTTGCTGGTTCAGGCATTGCTGCTGGGAAATAAGCTCTTCACAACAAAATAACTAATGCTTCTGTAACAAACAGATTTGCAAGGCTGCAACTTGGTCTTCACTTCACACTTTTTCAAAATTTTACAAATTTGACACTTTTGCTTCTTCGGAGGCTGTTTTTGGGAGAAAGGTTCTACAGGCAGTGGTTCCTTCCGTGTAAAGATCCTGCCTGTCCCTCCCGTCATCCGTGTACTTTTAGCTTTGGTATTGGTATCCCATAAGTAATGGATGACCCGTGGACTGACTACACTTAACAGGAGAAAATATAATTTATGCTTACCTGATAAATTCATTTCTCCTGTAGTGTAGTCAGTCCACGGCCCGCCCTGTTTTTTACGGCAGGTCTAAATTTTAATTAAACTCCAGTCACCACTGCACCCTATAGTTTCTCCTTTCTCGTATGGTTTCGGTCGAATGACTGGATATGACGTAGAGGGGAGGAGCTATATAGCAGCTCTG
This sequence comes from Bombina bombina, assembly GCF_027579735.1. NCBI lineage: Eukaryota > Metazoa > Chordata > Amphibia > Anura > Bombinatoridae > Bombina > Bombina bombina. The sequence continues at coordinate 714,701,356 of NC_069500.1, forward strand.
CTTGGGTGATCCTCTTGCACTTCCTGTTAGGGAGGAGTTATAATCCCATAAGTAATGGATGACCCGTGGACTGACTACACTACAGGAGAAATGAATTTATCAGGTAAGCATAAATTATATTTTTTCACAAACTTTGGGTTTCTCACTGAAATTATTTACATACTGCTTGTGCAATCATTTCACAAATGGTTATAAAAGCTTCTCTTCCCTTTGTTCAGAATTAGCAGACATATATGGCTTTACCATTGCTTTTTGGTTCTTAGAAGGCCGCTAATTGCAGTTGCGCTCCACACTTTTATTATTCCCAGCAGTGAAGTGGTTAATTAGGTAGCTTGTAAGGTTACTTTTATCTTTAGTGTAGAGATTATCCTCCCACCTGACACTTCCCACCCCCTGATCCCTCTCAGATCCCTCTCAAACAGCTCTCATAATCTAGCCCACATTGGGGTAAATTTACCATCCCTGCAGATGGACAAGATTCTTGTGCAATGCTGCCTCCTGCTCCGGTACAACCAATTGCGCAAGAGCAGGGAATGTCAATCACCCAGAACAAGCGAGTGTCTGGGTGACAGATCTTGCCATTTCTGAGTTGGTGGAGAGGAAATCGAAACAATTTTTGTTTCTTAAAGGGACAGTCTTCTTGATTTTTTTTTTGTTTAAAAAAATAGATAATGCCTTTACTATCCATTCTTCAGGTTTTCATAACCAACATTGTTATATTAATATACTTTATAACCTCTAAGTTTGCCTGTTTCTAGGCCCCAGCAGGCTGCCCCTTATCTCAGTGAATGCTGTGAATGCAGCTTAAAGGCACAGTCAAGTCAAAATTAAACTTTAATGATTTAGATACGACATGCAATTAAAAACAACTTTCCAATTTATTTTTATCATTAAATTTGCTTTGTTTTCTTGGTATTCTTTTTTGAAAGCTAAACCTAGGTTGGGGCTCATTTGCTAATTTCTATGCCCTTGAAGGCCATCTATTATCTATTATAGTGCATTTTGACAGTTTTTCACAGCTAGACAGTGTGCCATATAGATAATAATGTGCTCTCTTCCGTTTAGTTATTTATGAGTCAGCACTGATTGGCTAGAATGCAAGTCTGTCAAAAGAACTGGGATAAGGGGGCAGTCTTCAGAGGCCTAGATACAAGGTAATCACAGAAGTAAAAAGTATATTAATATAACCGTGTTGGTTATGCACAACTGGTGAATGGGTAATAAAGGGATTATCTATCTTTTTAAACAATAAACATTTTCAAGTTGACTGTCCCCAAAATAAATTTACCCCTTAATAGGAAATTTGTGCAGACTTATTAGGCCAATGGTTTTTATCTTCCATCCAAATCTTTGTTGCTATGTAGCTATTTCCTTCAAGGGACATGAAACCCTAAATTATTATTTAATGATTTAGATAGAGCATGCAATTTACTTCTGTTTTCTAATTAGCTTTATTCTTTTGGTATTCTTGGTTGAAAAGCATTCCTAGGTAGTTTCAGGAGCAGCAACGCACTACTGGGAACTAACTGAACACATTGGGTACACCCATGACAAGAGACATAAGTGCAGCCAACAATCAGCAGCTAGCTCTCAGTAGTAATGCTCCTGAACATACCTAGGTATGCCTTTCAGAAAAGAATACCAAGAAAACTAAGCAAATTAGATACTAGATGTAAAGTTTATAAGATTCTATGCTTTATCTGAATCATAATTTTGACTGGAGTGTCCCTTTCATATAAACCTGTGGGGCATAGTTATAATGGATTTGGGTTTTGGACTGTTCTCAATGAAGATCATCTTTTCTTTTGAAGACTTTGTAGCTCCACTGATAATAAATGAATGTGGAGTATATTAGGAACACATTACTTGCTTGGCGTGTTTGGTCTGGAGTAAGAAAATATTTGACTTATCTGTAGGAACTGGAATAGGTTAATCATATTTGGTCAAATGCATATTTAATGATGCACATTTTTTTACCTACATCTAAAAATGTCTCCAGTTGTAGATTAATGAAGCCTTAATTAAAATATATTAACAATGCTTTACTTTTGTACCCAAGTAGATGATTGGTGGTGCCCAGTCACCACTGGGCAACTATTCCCTTCCTTTCTTCCGCTGGCAATTTAAGAAATATATGAGGTTTATTTTTTTATCGATTACACAATTCTTTCCTTTCGTCTAACTTTACATTTATTAACTTTTGCCATTCTCAAGACTCGTTATATTCATTTTTTACCACAGACAAATGTATCTATATGTTATCCATGTTTTTCCAATGAGTTTTTGTGTAGTACCTTATAATCGTAGTGGTGATTCCTACCTAATCCTATTTTATTTATTTATTTTTTATCTCCATTCTGCCTCTCTCTTCTGGAAGGTTTCTACCTTGTCTAATTGAAACAAAATGATACATACCCTCTACTGAAAGTGATATAGTATAACCTCTAGTATGAAGACATTGATTAAAAATTTGTTTTTCTTTTGTTTGTTTTAAAAAAAAAATCATATTTTGCCAGTATCCTGTGTCCTCATTAGGTTTCTGCAAAGACAAACTATATTTGTGAGCAATATACAATATCATGATAAAGCACTCTACTAACAATGTGCGCATTTTTTAGGTAACCAGAAACAGGATTCAGTCGGTACACAACTATGGTATTGCACTCCTTGAGCAAAGTAAAGGACTTGTCCAAGAAAACACAGTTTATCAAGGAAAATCAGGAAAAAACATTCTGCAGCGCTTGTCTAACAATGAAGACTGTATTGTCCAAAACAACAAACTGCTTACTTTCAAGAAAAAGTATGACCCTTATTATTTCTGTTTATTTCAATAAGTTTACTATATAAAAAAATTATTGAGAGAACTTTTGGTGAACATCTCACCCAAGATATGTTGTGCAGTCTCTGCAATCTTGCACCAATTTGATGTACATGTACGTATATATACAGGGCTTGAACTTTCTAGTGGTCCACTAGTCCCGGACAACTTAGAAATTTCAGCAGTCAACTTAGAGATTTTGACTTTTTCCTATATTTAACATTGATTGGACTGGTAACTTTTTCATTTGGGGAAGTAGCTTTTAACCCCTGACTAGTAAACCATAGTGATATATATTTTTCCACCCCTGTATATATATATATATATATATATATATATATATATATATATATATATATATATATATATATATATATATATTTATATATATATATAATGCCTTGCAAAAGTATTCACCCCTTGACTTTTTACCTATTTTGTTATATTACAGCCTTAAATTCAATGTTTTATTAATCTGAATTTTATGTGATGGATCAGAACACAATAGTTTAAGTTGGTGAAGTGAAATGAGAAAAATATATACATAAAACTATTTTTTAGAAATAAAAAACAGAAAATTGGTATGTGCTTATGTATTCACCCCCTTTGTTATGAAGCCCATAAAAAGCTCTGGTGCAACCAATTACCTTCAGAAGTCACATAATTAGTGAAATGATATCCACCTGTGTGCAATCTAAGTGTCACATGATCTGTCATTACATATACACACATTTTTTGAAAGGCCCCCGAGGCTGCAACACCTAAGCAAGAGGCACCACTAACCAAACACTGCCATGAAGACCAAGGAACTCCCCAAACAAGTAAGGGACAATGTTGTTGAGAAGTACAAGTCAGGGTTAAAAGAATATCCAAATCTTTGATGATCCCCAGGAGCACCATCAAATCTATCATAACCAAATGGAAAGAACATGGCACAACAGCAAACCTGCCAAGAGACGGCCGCCCACCAAAACTCATGGACTGGGCAAGGAGGGCATTAATCAGAGAAGCAGTACAGAGACCTAGGGTAACCCTGGAGGAGCTGCAGAGTTCCACAGCAGAGACTGGAGTATCTGTACATAGGACGACAATAAGCCGTACGCTCCATAGAGTTGGGTTTTATGGCAGAGTGGCCAGAAGAAAGCCATTACTTTCAGCAAAAAACAAATTGGCACGTTTTGAGTTTGTGAAAAGTCATTTGGGAGACTCCCAAAATGTATGGAGGAAGGTGCTCTGGTCTGATGAGACTAAAATTGAACTTTTCAGCCATCTAAGAAAACTCTATGTCTGGCGTAAATCCAATACATCAAATCACCCAAAGAACACCATCCCCACAGTGAAACATGGTGGTGGCAGCATCATGCTGTGGGGATGTTTTTCAGCAGCCGGGACTGGGAAACTGGTCAGAGTTGAGGGAAAGATGGATGGTGCTAAATACAGGGATATTCTTAAGCAAAACCTGTACTACTCTGTGTGTGTTTGAGGCTAGGACAGAGGTTCACCTTCCAGCAGGACAATGACACCAAACACACTGCTAAGGCAACACTTGAGTGGTTTAAGGGGAAACATGTAAATGTGTTGGAATGGCCTAGTCAAAGCCCAGACCTCAATCCAATAGAAAATCTGTGGTCAAACTTTAAGATTGCTGTTCACAAGCGCAAACCATCCAACTTGAAGGAGCTGGAGCAGTTTTGCAAGGAGGAATGGGCAAAAATCCCAGTGGAAAGTTGTGGCAAGCTCATAGAGACTTATCCAAAGTAACTTGGAGGTGTGACTGCCGCAAAAGGTGGCTCTACAAAGTATTGACTTTAGGGGGGTGAATAGTTATGCACATTGACTTTTTCTGTTATTTTGTCCTATTTGTTGTTTGTTTCACAATAAAAAAAAGTTCAAAGTTGTGGGCATGTTCTGTAAATTAAATTATGCAAAATCGGTTGTGAGGCAACAAAATACGAAAAATGCCAAGGGGGGGTGAATACTTTTGCAAGGCATTGTGTGTGTGTGTATATATATATATATATATACTTCAAAGAAAGAAGAGGCACTCACAGTACTTGATGAACATAATTTTTGTTTTTATTAGTAATTCATCAACAAAGGTTCAGTCAACGTTTCGGTCCTCACAGGGACCTTTGTCAAGACTGTTTCATAAATAATATATGTGGTATATGTTCTGTTTTGGAATGTAGAGAGCAAAAAGGGATTCTGTGGTAAAATAAAAAAATGTGTTTAATAACCAGGATTAAAATGGGACATTCCTTGTTGCTAGTGTGAAAAAGATGAGGTCTTTAGGGGCCACAGCTGCTCTCTACTTTAAGTGTGGCAAAAAATAGGTGTTAATGTTACTAAGTGTGCAGTGTTTTATGCTTTTTACAACAGGTCAGATGTAGCCTGGAAATTGGAGAATCCTCCTGCTAGGCCATACATAGAAGGATGCACAAGAGGAGTCTCCAGCACACAAAGCAGTCAGAGGGTTGCAACAGTGACCACCAGAATAGCTGCACGGGTGGAAGGACGCTGTCATAACAACGGGAGCATATTCTGTACTATTCTTTGACTACAGAATATTTAACATCATACGGTGCAATATGGACATTACATTTAAAGAGAAGATGTAATCCAACCAAATTACAGATTCAGTCATATCGGCACCTTTATGACTTCTCTAAATGTACTTCCCTTGTCATTGGTTGGAAATGAGTACAAGATCTAATACGGGATTGTTTATTTCCCCAGATGCACAGTGTGTGTAATGCGAGAGAGAGAACAATCTTACATCAGAAATTGTAAAAATGTACATAAGTATTTTTATTACTGTTTTTAAACATGGTAATGACCATGACTTTCAGGTTTGGTCATTTTTATGGATTTAATAACCTGAATGTAAAAGAAAATTTGTATTATACAGTTAAATATGTCCTAATTTAATTGTGTATTTTCTATGACAAGGCCCATGTGTAGTATGTTGTTAAATTACAAGATATCTACAATCAACTTTTCCTGTAGACCTTTCAGGTGCTGGAGTAGGACAGGCGTGTTCTAACACAACGCGAGCAGTGAAGACATCTTTGAATGAATAAGTGGGTATGGCAGGGATTTCATTGTACTGTGTATTTTAAAACAAGAAGATTGTTGACAACAGGACTGACATTGATCCAATTGTACAAGACATGGTACTTTCTTGGATTTAAACTTTTGGTTGCCCAATGTCTAAGTCTTTAAAAGAAATATTTACTTTACCAATGGTATGTGAATCTAATTCTTCATTGACTTACCTGTCTGTCAGCCACAATATCATTAAACAGCATGTTACCAAAACATATTTACACAATTTTATACCATTGATCTAATAGATTCCAATTCTAACATTACTAAGTAACATAAAGCAGAAATGCTACACCCTTTATGATTACTAAATGCCATTAAAGCAACACGTTAAAGCGTGTTTGAAACCTATCATTTTACTTACAGTTTAATTTTAATACTGTTTACATTTATGAGCCAATCAATGCTTGCATCTTCTGTATATCTTACATGCTCACTGCCTTGCTATCTTTTCCATTATCATTTAGTTAAGCAAATACCCCCATTTTAAAATATATTTTTCAAGGATGCTTCTGTGGTTATTTACATTTTTGTTGTAAGGCAAATAGAAACAAGTAGCGCTCAAACAATCAAGCTGTGGTAGTTGTCTCTATCAGCAACTGAGCAAAAGAAATGCTAAGTCTTCAGCATGATTTAACTATTAGTTTCAATTTAAACAATTTTTAAATTGAACACTAGGTGGCAGCATTATTTCATACCATGTTGTGCTCCAGACAACTACCTAGGTATCTCTTTAACAAAGAATACCATGGAAACAAAGCACATTTGATAATAGAAATAAACAGGAAACTTTTTTTTTAAATTGTATGCTCTGTCTGAATCACAAAATATTTGTAGAGGGTTTCATATCCCTTTAAATAAATAACTGCTGTATTTTCATATACGTAACAGAACCGGTTTGGGTACAACAAACTACACACAAAAGCAAGTAATAGACTATTGAGCAGCAGATAATGGAGTCTACTGCAATCTTAAGTTAAATCTGTATATGCTTTATAAATGGCCCTATTTTTGCTAGAAATGTTCACACCCGTTTAACAGAAATGCTATCCTCAATACAAAATACTCTGTCTGCTTGATAAAACACCACATTCTTCTTTAATAAGATGCCACCTACTATTATTTATTTCTATACCACCTTTTGCCTACAACATGGTATACTTTTAATTTAGTTCTTTTTTTTTTTTACACAATTCAGAATCCTGTTTGTTTCTTGTTACGGTGTCATAAACCATGCGAAGCAGTGTACATCTGACTACTGGCTTATATTTAAAGGGCTTTGCAAGTTCAAATGTATTTATTATTTATAATTGTATCATTTTTCATACATGTAGTGTAGCATTTCCTAAACTACAAAGTAAATTCATTATATTTAATTCTAAGTGCTATAAAACTCACAACTCCTCCTTGTTTGTTTTTATTTATAATGCGTTGTATAGAATTATCTATTTTTATCATTTTCAGTATCTTCCATCCAAGCAGAGTTGAAGAAAAACAACATATTGAATTTCCAGTCAAAAATATCTAGCAGTTTTGTTTGCTTCGCTTTGGCTAATCCATCTGTATGATTTAGTTGTGGTGGCACTGGGAGCTGGTCTGTTACTTTTATGCACTGAAGAAACATGTCAGATGATTTTGTTTTTTAAATAATATAAAGATTTGTTTTATATATATTTTATGTGCCTCTAAACATCAGTCTTTAAAAATAACTAAGGTAGCAGAACATTTACCACCCATCCCCAATGTACCTTACAAAAAAAGGACACATACAGTTCTCTATAGAAACAGTCGGGAGAGGGTTATCACCACTGTTCCCACTAAGGCCAGAGTTGTGAGCGGCCCAGCAGTGAAACAGTTAACAAGGTAACCATATCTTGCTAACTGTAGGGTGTGGTTCATTAATTAACTGTTTCACTGCTGGGCTGCTCACAAAATCGGGCCTTAGAGGGAACCCTGGTTATCACCCATAAAGCCACACAATAATTTATTAAGGGAAACCGAGATAGGAAAACAAATGTAAAGTTGTTCAAACAAGTGTTCCCTCAAAGGCCAGTTTTGTGAGTGGCCCAGTAGTGAAACAGTTAATAAAGGAACTACACCTTGCAGTCGGCATTGTGTAGTGTTTGCTAATTGAGCTAATTAACTGTTTCGCTGCTGGACCGCTCACAAAACGGGCCTTAGAGTAAGGTGACCACGTGTCCCGTATTGCCCGGGACAGTCCCGGGTACCGCCATTCATTGTCCCGGACTGACTGACTGAAACTGACAGCACTCTGACAGCACTGAAACAGCCACGCGGATTGACTCACTCACACTGACTAAGACTTTATGGCACGGGCGGCTTGTTGCCGGCTTCCCGCAGCGCAGATAGTGAGAGTGTTGAGACTCCTCCCAGACTCTAGACATGATCATCGCAGGGGGCCAGACTGACCAGAGGCGCCGCCAGTGGCCACCTGGCCAGTAAGTTGAGGGAGCCGCTTCCGGAATCCGGATATGAATTTATGTATGCACGATTCACCCGCCACCCCTCTGGTTGCCGTCTAGACTCTAGCTCTAGCCTACTATATAATGTGATATGTCGCTGGCTGCGTGGACCGTTGGACCTGGCCCGTGGACGTTATTGGAGTCGAGAGTCAAGACCGGTAGAGCCGTGGAGAGTGCTGTTGCTGTGCATGACAGTTGGACTGAAGCCAAGCCGACGAGGAGCAGGAGAGCGTGCAGGTCCTTATGTCCCCTTAACATTAAACGTTGTAGAAACCTACACTTGTTTTTCTTGATTTGATTTGTTTACTAGTCTTTTTAAATTGTTCTGTATAACATGAAATGCATATTTATGTAGCTACTGGGGGGGGGGGGGGGGGGGTTCCTGTGTGATATGCCCCTGTGCTCAGGGACCTCTGTACCCTCATGCCTGGCAACGTCTCCTACAGCTCATATTCAGCTTCTTTCCCATAAAAAGCCTTGTGGATATGTTATCTACAGTACAGGTGCCCAGTGTATGTGATGCTGGATATGTTATATACAGTATAGGGTGCCCTGTATGTGATGCTGGATATGTTATATACAGTATAGGTTGTTTTTTCAGGGGGGGGGCGGACCAGGGGGGGGCTGGGGGAGGCGGTCCAGAGATGGGGGGGCAGCCCAGGGGGGGGCGTCCCTGAATGACAGTTTGGATATGTGGTCACCCTACCTTAGAGGGAACACTGGTTCAAACCTGTATGATCTGTAAATCATGAAAGGTTATTTTTGACTTTTAATTATTAAGATCCAATACTCCACTATTACTAGGAATTGCTGCTTAGAGTTAACCTATTTAGAAATTATATTGTGTGTAATATGATATTTCCAAAATGTTGTTATGCTAAAAACAACACAACTTGTATCAGTAAAATATAATAATACATTTGTTTAGAGGTTAAGACTACCAAACAGCTAATGCAACAAGCAGAGAGAAAAACTTCATATTAAGGATTGGGCTTAATAAACCAGAGATCCACAACCACACTGAAAGAAGATGAGGACAGGACCACAACAAATGAAAATATGTCCTTTGGGCCCCACAGCCTCTAAAGCAATAAAGTGGTGATCCCTGTGTATCATGGGATTTAAATCTACTGGGTTTAAGATACTATTTGTAAACTTCTTTTCAAAAGCTTTCATTTAAAGGGACATTAAACATTAAATAAATTATTGCTTGAATGATGTATTCAGAGCAAAGATTAGCCAGAGAATAATTTGTATATATATTTTTAAAAATTATATGTTTTTTAAATATTTTAAAAAGTAAGGGTAAAGTTAATGTCCATAAAGCAGTGGGCGCTGCCATATTGTAACTTAGTTTACCGTTTCTGCTGAGGCCAATTAGGAATGATTATAAATGGCTTACTAGAGTGTGCAACCAATCACTGTGTGGAATATAGCTGTGGCACTTCCATGTTTAACATGAATTGGAATTGGAAATCCCACGATATTTAGAATGAAGTTACAGGGAAGGAGAACAAAATAAATAATGAATGTATATTGCAAAGTTGTTTTACTACAAGCAATTAAACAACTTATATTAATAAATTGAGGTGTTTAATGTCCTTTTAAATTTGGACTATGCCAGAGGGGAGACCTATGTGAAGTTGGCACCCCGCGTTTGTAAAAACTGAATTCAAATATACCATTTGTTTGTGCTGATTTGTGCCGCAAAAACGAACGTTTGTGCTGATTTGGTTTAGGAGATATTGCGCATTATTTTTTTATGAAACCCCGCCCACTTTGCACCCCATGTTATGCAATTTTAAAAACAAATGTACCATTTGTTTGTGCTGCATTTGTGCTGATTTGTGCCGCAAAAACAAACGTTTGTGCCAGTTTGCTTTCGGAGATATTGCGCATTATATTTGTTAAAATCCCGCCCACACTTTGCACCCCATGTTTTGCAATTTTAAAAACAAATATAGCATTTGTTTGTGCTGCGTTTGTGCTGATTCGTGCTGCAAAAACAATTGTTTGTGCCGGTTCGGTTTCTGATATAATGGACATTCAAGAATTTTAGATTATGTAAACTCAATCACCGCCCACTTTGCACCCATGTTATTAAATTTAAAAAACAAAAATCCCATTTGTTTGTGCTGATTTGTGCCACAAAAAGAAACATTTGTGTCGATTTGGTTTCGAAGATACTGCATATTATATGTTATCACTGATTTTACACTTGATGTTATTAAATGTTACATACAACTATATTCATTTGTTCCCTGTTTGTGCCGAACTGGTGGATATTGCACATAATATTTTAGTTAATCTGTTTAGTTTTGCCTACTGAGATATTACACGTTAGGACATGTATCCTCAGTCTGCAACCAGTAATTAATTGTAAATAAAAATACACTATTCTGCTGGATAGAGACAATCTGTGGATGTTTTTTTAAGGGAAATATAGAACACCAGTGATTAAAGGGACATTATACACTATTTCTTCTGTTATGTGTGATCAGTCCACGGGTCATCATTACTTCTGGGATATAACTCCTCCCCAACAGGAAATGCAAGAGGATTCACCCAGCAGAGCTGCATATAGCTCCTCCCCTCTACGTCAGTCCCAGTCATTCTCTTGCACCCAACGACTAGATAGGATGTGTGAGAGGACTATGGTGATTATACTTAGTTTTTATGACTTCAATCAAAAGTTTGTTATTTTAAAATAGCACCGGAGCGTGTTATTACTTCTCTGGCAGAGTTTGAGGAAGAATCTGACAGAGATTTTTTTACTATGATTTTAACCGGAGTCGTTAAGATCATATTGCTGTTCTCGACCATCTGAGGGAGGTAAAGGCTTCAGATCAGGGGACAGCGGGCAGATGAATCTGCATTGAGGTATGTGGCAGTTTTTGTTTTCTGAATGGAATTGATGAGAAAAGCCTGCCATACCGTTAAAATGACATGTATGTATACACTTCAGTATTCTGGGGATGGTATTTCACCGGAACTACTGTGTTAAGGTCACTAATCCTTTTAATAACTATTCTCATGTTAAACGTTTTTGCTGGAATGTAGAATCGTTTACATTGCTGAGGTACTGTGTGAATAAATGTTTGGGCATTATTTTCCACTTGGCAGTTTTTTGCTTTAATTGTGACAGTTTCGTTTCTCTTCACTGCTGTGTGGGAGAGGGAGGGGCCGTTTTTGGCGCTCTTTGCTACGCATCAAAAAATTCCAGTCAGCTACTTTTATATGTCCTGCATGATCCGGTTCATCTCTGACAGATCTCAGGGGTCTTCAAACTTCTTTGAAGGGAGGTAAATTCTCTCAGCAGAGCTGTGAGAATTCTTATAGTGACTGTGTATAAAAAAAAAAAAAACGTTTTGTTTTCTTATGTACAAATTTAATTAGTGTTGTTTTTTACTAATGGGAACAAACCTTTGCTAAAAGTTGTGTTGTTTTAAAATTTGATGCAATAACTGTTTTTCAGTTCATTATTTCAACTGTCATTTAATCGTTAGTACCTCTTTGAGGCACAGTACGTTTTTTGCTAAAAAAGATTATAACCAAGTTGTAAGTTTTTTGCTAGTGTGTTAAACATGTCTGACTCAGAGGAAGATATCTGTGTCATTTGTTCCAATGCCAAGGTGGAGCCCAATAGAAATTTATGTACTAACTGTATTGATGCTACTTTAAATAAAAGTCAATCTGTACAATGTGAACAAATTTCACCAAACAGCGAGGGGAGAGTTATGCCGACTAACTCGCCTCACGCGACAGTACCTGCATCTCCCGCCCGGGAGGTGCGTGATATTTTGGCGCCTAGTACATCTGGGCGGCCATTACAGATAACATTACAAGATATGGCTACTGTTATGACTGAAGTTTTGTCTAAATTACCTGAACTAAGAGGCAAGCGTGATCACTCTGGGGTGAGAACAGAGTGCGCTGACAATGCTAGGGCCATGTCTGATACTGCGTCACAGCTCGCAGAGCATGAGGACGGAGAGCTTCATTCTGTGGGTGACGGTTCTGATCCAAACAGATTGGACTCAGATATTTCAAATTTTAAATTTAAATTGGAGAACCTCCGTGTACTACTAGGGGAGGTCTTAGCAGCTCTCAACGATTGTAACACTGTTGCAATACCAGAGAAACTGTGTAGGTTGGATAAATACTTTGCGGTACCGGCGAGTACTGACGTTTTTCCTATACCTAAGAGACTAACTGAAATTGTTACTAAGGAGTGGGATAGACCCGGTGTGCCGTTCTCACCCCCTCCAATATTTAGAAAGATGTTTCCAATAGACGCCACCACTCGGGACTTATGGCAAACGGTCCCCAAGGTGGAGGGAGCAGTTTCTACTTTAGCTAAGCGTACCACTATCCCGGTGGAGGATAGCTGTGCTTTCTCAGATCCAATGGATAAAAAATTAGAGGGTTACCTTAAGAAAATGTTTGTTCAACAAGGTTTTATATTACAACCCCTTGCATGTATCGCGCCGATTACGGCTGCGGCAGCATTTTGGATTGAGTCGCTTGAAGAGAACCTTAGTTCCTCTACGCTAGACGACATTACGGACAGGCTTAGAGTCCTTAAACTAGCTAATTCTTTCATTTCGGAGGCCGTAGTACATTTAACCAAACTTACGGCTAAGAACTCAGGATTCGCCATACAGGCACGCAGGGCACTGTGGCTAAAATCCTGGTCAGCTGATGTTACTTCTAAGTCCAAATTACTTAATATACCTTTCAAGGGGCAGTCCTTATTCGGGCCCGGTTTGAAAGAAATTATCGCTGACATTACGGGAGGTAAGGGCCACGCCCTACCTCAAGACAAGGCCAAAGCTAAGGCTAGACAGTCTAATTTTCGTCCCTTTCGGAATTTCAAAACAGGAGCAGCATCAACCTCCACTGCACCAAAACAGGAAGGAGCTGTTGCTCGTTACAGGCAAGGCTGGAAGCCTAACCAGTCCTGGAACAAAAGCAAGCAGGCCAGGAAACCTGCTGCTGCCCCAAAGACAGCATGAACCGAGAGCCCCCGATCCGGGACCGGATCTAGTAGGGGGCAGACTCTCTCTCTTCGCCCAGGCCTGGGCAAGAGATGTTCAGGATCCCTGGGCACTAGAGATCATATCTCAGGGATACCTTCTAGACTTCAAATTATCTCCCCCAAGAGGGAGATTTCATCTGTCAAGGTTGTCAACAAACCAGATAAAGAAAGAAGCGTTTCTACGCTGCGTACAAGATCTGTTAACAATGGGAGTGATCCATCCGGTTCCGTGGTCGGAACAAGGACAAGGGTTCTACTCAAACCTGTTTGTGGTTCCCAAAAAAGAGGGAACTTTCAGGCCAATCTTAGATTTAAAGACTCTAAACAAATTCCTAAGAGTTCCATCGTTCAAAATGGAAACTATTCGGACAATCTTACCCATGATCCAAGAGGGTCAGTACATGACCACAGTGGATTTAAAGGATGCTTACCTTCACATACCGATCCACAAAGATCATCACCGGTATCTAAGGTTTGCCTTCTTAGACAGGCACTACCAGTTTGTAGCTCTTCCATTCGGATTGGCTACGGCTCCAAGAATCTTCACAAAGGTTCTGGGTGCCCTTCTAGCGGTACTAAGACCGCGAGGGATTTCGGTAGCTCCGTACCTAGACGACATTCTAATACAAGCTTCAAGCTTTCAAACTGCCAAGTCTCATACAGAATTAGTTCTGGCATTTCTAAGGTCGCATGGATGGAAAGTGAACGAAAAGAAGAGTTCTCTCTTTCCTCTCACAAGAGTTCCATTCTTGGGGACTCTTATAGATTCTGTAGAAATGAAGATTTACCTGACAGAAGACAGGTTAACAAAACTTCAAAATGCATGCCGCGTCCTTCATTCCATTCAACACCCGTCAGTAGCTCAATGCATGGAGGTGATCGGCTTAATGGTAGCGGCAATGGACATAGTACCTTTTGCACGCCTACACCTCAGACCGCTGCAATTATGCATGCTAAGTCAGTGGAATGGGGATTACTCAGATTTGTCCCCTACTCTGAATCTGAATCAAGAGACCAGAAATTCTCTTCTATGGTGGCTTCATCGGCCACACCTGTCCAGGGGAATGCCATTCAGCAGGCCAGACTGGACAATTGTAACAACAGACGCCAGCCTACTAGGTTGGGGCGCTGTCTGGAATTCTCTGAAGGCTCAGGGACTATGGAATCAGGAGGAGAGTCTCCTTCCAATAAACATTCTGGAATTGAGAGCAGTTCTCAATGCCCTTCTGGCTTGGCCCCAGTTAATAACTCGGGGGTTCATCAGGTTTCAGTCGGACAACATCACGACTGTAGCTTACATCAACCATCAGGGAGGGACAAGAAGCTCCCTAGCAATGATGGAAGTATCAAAGATAATTCGCTGGGCAGAGTCTCACTCTTGCCACCTGTCAGCAATCCACATCCCGGGAGTGGAGAACTGGGAGGCGGATTTCTTGAGTCGCCAGACTCTTCATCCGGGGGAGTGGGAACTTCATCCGGAGGTCTTTGCCCAAATACTTCGACGTTGGGGCAAACCAGAGATAGATCTCATGGCGTCTCGCCAGAACGCCAAACTTCCTCGCTACGGGTCCAGATCCAGGGATCCGGGAGCAGTTCTGATAGATGCTTTGACAGCACCTTGGAACTTCAGGATGGCTTATGTGTTTCCACCCTTCCCGCTGCTTCCTCGATTGATTGCCAAAATCAAACAGGAGAGAGCATCAGTAATTCTAATAGCACCTGCTTGGCCACGCAGGACTTGGTATGCAGATCTAGTGGACATGTCATCCTGTCCGCCTTGGTCTCTACCTCTAAGACAGGACCTTCTGATACAGGGTCCATTCAAACATCAAAATCTAACTTCTCTGAAGCTGACTGCTTGGAAATTGAACGCTTGATTTTATCAAAACGTGGTTTTTCTGAGTCGGTTATTGATACCCTGATTCAGGCTAGGAAGCCTGTTACCAGAAGGATTTACCATAAAATATGGCGGAAATACCTATACTGGTGCGAATCCAAAGGTTACTCCTGGAGTAAGGTTAGGATCGCTAGGATATTGTCTTTTCTACAAGAAGGTTTAGAAAAGGGTTTATCAGCTAGTTCATTAAAGGGACAGATTTCAGCTCTGTCCATCTTGTTACACAGACGTCTGTCAGAAAATCCAGACGTCCAGTCCTTTTGTCAGGCTTTAGCTAGGATCAAGCCTGTGTTTAAAGCTGTTGCTCCACCATGGAGTTTAAACTTAGTTCTTAACGTTTTACAGGGTGTTCCGTTTGAACCCCTTCATTCCATTGATATAAAAATGTTATCTTGGAAAGTTCTGTTTTTAATGGCTATTTCCTCGGCTCGAAGAGTCTCTGAGTTATCAGCCTTACATTGTGATTCCCCTTATCTGATTTTTCACTCAGACAAGGTAGTTCTGCGTACTAAACCTGGGTTCTTACCTAAGGTAGTCACTAACAGGAACATCAATCAAGAGATTGTTGTCCCATCCTTGTGTCCAAATCCTTCTTCAAAGAAGGAACGTCTTTTACACAATCTGGATGTAGTTCGTGCCCTCAAGTTCTACTTGCAGGCAACTAAAGATTTTCGCCAAACTTCTTCCTTGTTTGTCGTTTACTCTGGACAGAGGAGAGGTCAAAAAGCTTCTGCTACCTCTCTCTCTTTTTGGCTTCGTAGCATAATACGTTTAGCCTATGAGACTGCTGGACAGCAGCCTCCTGAAAGAATTACAGCTCACTCCACTAGAGCTGTGGCTTCCACTTGGGCCTTTAAGAATGAGGCCTCTGTTGAACAGATTTGCAAGGCTGCAACTTGGTCTTCGCTTCATACTTTTTCCAAATTTTACAAATTTGACACTTTTGCTTCTTCGGAGGCTATTTTTGGGAGAAAGGTTCTTCAGGCAGTGGTTCCTTCTGTATAATGAGCCTGCCTATCCCTCCCGTCATCCGTGTACTTTTGCTTTGGTATTGGTATCCCAGAAGTAATGATGACCCGTGGACTGATCACACATAACAGAAGAAAACATAATTTATGCTTACCTGATAAATTCCTTTCTTCTGTTGTGTGATCAGTCCACGGCCCGCCCTGTTTTAAGGCAGGTAAATATCTTTTAAATTATACTCCAGTCACCACTTCACCCTTGGTTACTCCTTTCTCGTTGTTTCTTGGTCGAATGACTGGGACTGACGTAGAGGGGAGGAGCTATATGCAGCTCTGCTGGGTGAATCCTCTTGCATTTCCTGTTGGGGAGGAGTTATATCCCAGAAGTAATGATGACCCGTGGACTGATCACACAACAGAAGAAAGGAATTTATCAGGTAAGCATAAATTATGTTTTTTTTCTTTGCATAAATGTTTTGTAGAGGATCTATTTATATAGCCCATAAAGTTGTTGTTTTTTTAAAAAAAATTATAGTTTTTGCTTATTCTTAAATAACATTGCTCTGATTTTGAGACTCCTAACCAAGCCCCAAAGTTGTAGGAGAATACCGAAGTATACCTACTCCAGCTTGCTTCTGTTTGTGTAAAGGGTCTTTTCATATGCAGGGGCAGGGGGAGGGGGAGTGTCTGATATTTCCCACTTGCAATGGGTGCTCCAGTAACCTTTTAAACATAGCTAAACTGGAAGCTTCTAAGTAAGTTTTTAAATGGTTTTATACCGGATTTTTAGTATCTGTGCATCTTATTCTTTATAATAGTGTCTATTACATGCAGTTATATGAAAATTGGTGTATACTGTCCCTTTAACACTGCACCAGAAAGTAAAATGTAAGAGGGTTAATATTGCACCAGAGAGGTTAATGTGGCATTTACAGGGCCAGATTAATAATGAGGCAGAGTAGGCATGTGTCTACAGGCGCCCTCCATAGAGGGAAACCGTGCCCGTGCCTATTTGCTGGTGTTCTGTCAACTAATTCGACAGAACACCGGCAACAACAAGGAGGGTGCACTCGATAAAGAACACTATTCAGACCGTACCTCCTCCTTTTCCATGACTGGCGGCTTCCGTGGGGGCAGAGAGGGACCACGGTGTAGGCTGCCCATTAAAAAGCCTGTCCAGCACAGACAGGCGTTTCAACGGCCAGCCTACACCAGGGTCCTTCCCTGCCACCACGGAAGCTGCAGGTAACAGAAAACAAGGGGGATGCACTCTGTATACTGTGCTCTGTGTCTATGGGCGCCCAAAATGTAAATCCATCCCTGGGCACTAAGGGATTAACATGTTAACATACCGGTTTATACGGCATACATGGGGTTATTGAAGAGTAATGGATAAGTAATTTAACTGCAAAAGTGAATAAGTAGATACCCACTACTTAATTGAAAAAGGAAATTTTCAATTAAATTGCAGTAAAGCCCTCTTCAACCCCATTAGGCCTAATAAACCTCCTTTAGCCAATTTAACCTCTTTGTTGCCATATTAATTGCCTGTAATGTCATGTTAACCACAGACAGCCCAATATTAACTTGCTTAGAGTTAACAAGCGCTTAAAAGCACTCAAGCAAGTTTTCTTATATGTCACTTCTTTTTTAGTCGCTTTTTTTTTTTTTAAACACTTAGGGGGGCATTACATCCCTGGCGATAGGGAAAAAAATTGTCTCACTAGTTTTCAATGCAGCGCAACAGTCTAGTTTCAGCGTAACTAGACTGTTGCGCTGAGCAGCTACACTGCTGCGCTGCATAGAAAACTGAAACAGGTTTTTTTCCAGTTGCCAGGGATGTAATCTCCCCCATGTGTTTTTAAATATGTTTTTCTTGTGTGGAAGTGTGGAAGTCACATCTGTTCTTTTATATACCCCAAAGTTTTATAATTCTATTTGTACTTACGAACATTTTTGTTGTTATAATACTTTTGAATCAGAGAGTACATGTACACATAATACGCAATATCTCCGAAATGAAACCGGAACAAACGTTCATTTTTGCAGCACAAATCAATGGTATATTTGTTTTTAAAATTGCATAACATGGGGTGCAAAGTGGGCGGGGTTTCACAAAAAATAATGCGCTATATCTCTGAAACAAAAACGGCACAAACGTTGGTTTTTGCAGTACAAATCAGCACAAACAAGTGGTATATTTGTTTTTAAAATTGCATAACATGGGGTGCGAAGTGGACGGAGTTTCAGCAAATATAATGCGCTATATCTCCAAAACCAAACTGGCACAAATCAGCACAAACGAATGGTATATTTTAATTCAGTTTTTACAAACATGGGGTGCCAACTTCACATAGGTAGAGGGGAAGCTCTTTTTTGCAACAAGGCCAATTTTTAATAGAGATGTGTAAATCTTCCTGCCATCTCTGCATGAAAATTAACATATCCTAGCAACACTAAATATTTAGGAGGGTCTTCTCTATTTTATTCTGCATATTAAAGGGACAGTCTAGTCCAAAACAAACGTTCATTATTCAGATAGGGCATGTAATTTTAACCAATTTTCCAATTTACTTCTATCACCAATTTTGCTTTGTTCTCTTGGTATTCTTAGTTGAAAGTTAAATCTAGGAGGTTCATATGCCAGTTTCTAAGCCCTTGAAGGCCGCCTCTCAGCTCAGGGCATTTTGACAGTTTTTCACCACTAGAGGGTGTTAGTTTATGTGTTTCATATAGATAACATTGTGCTCACGCACGTGGAGTTCCTAGGAGCCCACACTGATTGGCTAAAAAGCAAGTGTCAAAAGAACTGAAATAAGGGGCAGTTTGCAGAGGCTTAGATACAAGATAATCACAGAGGTAAAAAGTATATTAATATAACTGTGTTGGTTATGCAAAACTAGGGAATGGGTAATAAAGGGATTATCTATCTTTTAAAACAATAAATATTCTGGTGTAGACTGTCCCTTTAACCTTAATTACTGCTACAAGAAGAAGAAGAAAGAATACACTGAAATAGCACTCCCAGGTCACATAATGCATAATGTGACCTGGGAGTGCTATTTCAGTGTATTCTTTCTTCTTCTTGTAGCAGTAATTAAGGATTTACACACAGCACCCACACTTAGCCATATTAATTGGCTATTAATATACAAGGCTATACCAGCCTGCTAGATACTAAACCAGACAGGTCTCTCACACACCAGTAGTGCCATTGGTAATCTTTTCTTTGTAAATATGTCCCTTTAACCTTAACTCAAAATGAATCACTTAACAAATATCCCATATTTATTTTACAAGGACCGTTTGTATTTAGCCAGAAATATTAAGCAATTCAATATATATAGCTTATTTAACAACGTTATATCCCAATTTAACAGTAAAATCTTAACTCTTACAAATCTAATGAAATTTCCAGGAAATAAAATTTACTACATTATCCAAAAATAGTCTTATAATACTTTAAATAATCAACCAGAGATATTTACACAAATGTGTCAACTCAATATATACCACTTAAAAAAATTATTCGTTCTCTTGCTATCTTTATTTTAAAAAGAAGGCATCTAAGCTAAGCCAGCCAATATTTGGTTCAGACCATGGACAGCACTTATTTATTGGTGGGTGAATTTATCCACCAATCAGTAAGAACAACCCAGGTTGTTCACCAAAAATGGGCTGGCATCTAAACTTGCATTCTTGCTTTTCACATAAAAATACCAAGAGAATGAAGAAAATTTGATAATAGTAGTAAATTAGAAAGTTGCTTAAAATTGCATGCTCTATCTGAATCACGATAGAATTTTTTTGGCTTCAGTGTCCCTTTAACCCCTTGAGTGCTAAAGACGGCTCTGAGCCGTCACAGAGATTCCCACTCTGTTAAATACCACTCCCTTACCCACAACCCCCAGTCATTCAACCAAAGGTAAAGGGGAAAAGGAAGTAATATAAGGTACAGAGGTGCCAGAGCTGTCGCTAGCACTCTCCCACATTGAGGGAGATCTGGGGGCTCCCACCCGCTCCTACCACGGCGATCAGACCTGCATAGTGACAGGCATTGCCGGGGCTTCCCGTTTTGCGCGGTGACGTCATGCACAATGACATGATGACGTCACCGCGCAACTTTATTATCAAACTGACAATACAAAGTATAGGGAAAGGGGGCATGCTGCTTAGACGCCTGTATCTCAGACCCCCAAGACCCACCATTGGAAAGGTAATGGCCTAACCTTTAAAATGATGTAAGTCTTGGGGATCTGAAAAAAAATAATATAAAAGTTAAAAAAAAAAATTTCAAAAATTAAAATAATAAAAAAAAAAAACTTCAATCACCTTAGCACCCAGGTAGGAAAGTGTTTAGCACTCAAAGGGTTAATATAGCATTAAATAGTTCCAACTTAGCCACAATTGTAAATGCAATTTCTAAAATGTATCACAGTAACTCAAATTAACTTATGACTTCAAAATACAAAAATCATTTCCTCTTAATAGTAAATCGCTTAATGCTAGATATGATTATTTATAGACTACACAGTTTGTGAAATATGAATTATAAAATTACACCTTTAAATACAGCTTCAATTAAACTATGGCTATAAAGAATATCTTTGCTATAAACTTTTAAAAATATATTAGACCACGATACTATATCAGATACCAAAAAGAGAGCTCAAGATTGCAGATTTTTCTTATGGTTATACGTGAAGGTATCACTTATTTTGCAAGGGTACAGGTCACAAAGTATCTCTCTTGTCCAAAGAGAGTGTTCCAGCCAGGAGTCAGAGTCAATAGCCCAAACGGTATCTCTCTTTTTACAAAGTGAGTCTGTCCCTCTTTCTTGCATAGTGGGGGCTATATTCTTTTATATAGCTCCTCCTTTAATTTAGAATCATTCCATATTAAATTCTCTGGGTACGCCCTTAGCTTCTCGTTGGCTACTGGGAAATGCCACTTTGTAATTCAACCCCCATGGTTGAATATCTCTGGCTGTAATACCTCATATTGAACACCAGGGGCAGGAGTAGGAATGTAGTTTCATTAGTAAATACTACAGAAAAATATATTTTTTTCTTAAATGTATATTCAATATATTTATTATTTCATAGTATTAATAAACTATCTGGTCAACATATATGTGACTATTTAATTTAACTGAGCATCTGTATTTCAATACCAGACATGGGGGTATTCGGATATCTCTCAAATATATATATATGTACAATGCACGTAATAATGAATATACCTATGTGATGTATGCTTCTATTCAATTCTACATAAAATATTTTAAGAGATGTACTTAAAAAAAAATCATATTTCTATTAGGGTACTTAAAGGGATTTTAATAATTATAGTACCATGTTAATAATTAATATTTCTTTCTAAAGACATGGTGAGTCCCTGGATCATCATTATTATTATTGGGAATATCACTCCTGACCAGCAGGAGGAGGCAAAGAGCACCACAGCAAAGCTGTTAAATACCACTCCCTTGCCCACAACCCCCTGTCATTCTCTTTGATTGTATCAGTTGGAAGGAGGGGTAAAGTTAGGCTAATTGGGCATTCAAAAATGGGGCTTCTATAGATCAGCTTTGCAAGGCTGCCACTTGGTTATCTTTACACACTTTGTCTAAATTTTACAAATTTGATACTTTTGCTTCAGATGAGGCCTCTTTTGGGAGAAAGGTTCTTCAAGCAGTGGTGCCTTCTGTTTAGGTTGCCTGTCTTGTCCCTCCCTTATCATTCGTGTCCTCTAGCTTGGGTATTGATTCCCAATAGTAATTATGATGATCCGTGGACTCACCGTGTCATTAGAAAGAAAATAAATTTGTTTCTTTCTTGACACAGTGAGTCCACGGCCTGCCCTGTATTTTAGACAGTTTATTTTTTATATAAACCTCAGGCACCTCTGTACCTTATATTACTTCCTTTCCCCTTTACCTTTGGTTGAATGACTGGGGGTTGTGGGTAAGGGAGTGGTATTTAACAGCTTTGCTGTGGTGCTCTTTGCCTCCTCCTGCTGGTCAGGAGTGATATTCCCAATAGTAATTATGATGATCCATGGACTCACCATGTCAAGAAAGAATCAAATTTATCAGGCAAGCATAAATTTCATTTTTAGGAAGTCTAATAATATTTAATATTCTGCTGTTTTGTCGCCACATTTCCGAGTCATTTCCATATTCCATACGTACCTGCACTTAGAATTCTGTTGGAACCAATATCATTATATAGTTATATTATTTCATTTGATAGGAATATATTGTAAATCTGTGGATATCACTTTAATATTGAGTGCATTAAACTATACGAAACAATTCATAGCACCAACTACACAAGCATTGTCCATTTCAGAATATAGAACCTTTTATACATCCTAAATATCATTTGTCAATCAGATGTCTGAAAACCAAAGACAAATATTGTTGAGCATATATTTTAAATAGGGCAATACAGCTGTTTATTTAATATCAATACATTGCACATCTGTGGATATCACTTCATGTTTTAATATATTATATAAACCTTAGACACATCTCCCATATGCCTTAAATATACATTTATACAATACTGAGGTACAAATGAAACATCTGAACAATTTATTTAAATTGTAAGTTTTCATATGAATTTTTAACTTCTCCTTCTGATATTAAAATGTAAACTGCCATCCAGTCTGGGAATCTGTGTATTGAGAAGGCTCAAGGAATAATTAACACTTAACTGTAAATGTTTACCTTTCCTGGAAGCCTGTGCTTCAAAAAAGTGATCACTGCAGACTTCTAGGCTGCGGTCCACAGGGGGCATCTCAAGGTAACATGTTTATCTTGTCAATTTAAATTCGATTTTTAACCTGATATAAGCTCTTTTGAAGTTTATACCTACTAGTTGGGGAACAAATGTTCTCTTTGTAGTTTTTGGGTTGTGTATTTGGTCACCTCAGGCATCCTGAAATGTATGCAGGGTTTGTGTCAATTTCTGACATCGGAACTGCATATACAAATGAGTGTATCTAGCAATGGTCAAAGCATAATCAAGTTTAATATTTTATCTTTTCATATATAGGTATGTGTGTGTGTGTGTGTGTGTGTGTGTGTATATATATAATCTAATGTCACTCAGCAATACCCTGACACAGGGAAATAGGGCAAAAATACAATAATGCATGTCTTTAGGAATGGCTATTCTTCTCAAAATATGATAAAATTGTGTCAGATGTGCAACATAATTATCACTAAATTGACAATAATAAATACCAGAGAAGCCATCTGGCACTGGGGCTTTTGTAGATTTAAGTACAATAAGTTTATGGTATCTAAAGGATGGGAGATTACAGATATGCAATTATTGAGCTTAATTTTGGAAACAGGATTTATAGCCACAGTGACTGATTGATTGTTTTTATAAAGCAGAAGAAAATACCCCCCAACAATTTTCAGTAGATGATTTCTGCTGTGAAGCTAAATTAAAGGGACAGAGGTAAGGATCCAGTTCCAAGCATATTAAAGGGACACTGAACCCAAATTTTTTCTTTTGTGATTCGAAAGAGCAAGCAATTTTAAGCAACTTTCTAATTTACTCCTATTATCAATTTTTCTTTGTTCTCTTGCTTTCTTTATTTAAAAAAGAAGACATAAGCTAAGGTGCCAGCCAATTTGTGGTTCAGTGTCCAATCAGCAAGGACAACACAGGTTGTTCACCAAAAATGGGCCGGCATCTAAACTTAAATTCTTGCTCTTCAAATATAGATACCAAGAGAATAAATAAAATTTGACAATAGGAGTAAATTAGAAAGATGCTTAAAATTGCATGCTCTATCTGAATCATGAAAGAAAAAATTTGGGTACAGTGTCCCTTTAAGCACCTCTTAGGAATGTCAGTTAGACACAAGTTTGCCACAGGTGTCGTAGGGACCAGTCCCTTAGTTTCCTGTTGGGTCATCAATATATTCTTACCTTTTTCCTCTGCTGTTATGTACACAGCACTAGAGGGTCAGTTTGCTGGAGCAGCATTTTTTTTCTGCAGTGGGTAAGCATGAATCAAACTGAGCCAGAAGGAAAGAGAAACCCTTGCACTTAACAGAATACAGGATAAACCAGGAAGATGACTGACGAAAATTGTTTGTAGCATGAAGATAGAACTTTAAAGCTCTATCAACATCTAGTCTAGATTTGGTAACAACCTCTCCCTTAGATGGAGGATTGGGACAAAGACGGAAAAATAATTATTTGACTGATATTAAAGGGCCACTGTAAGTAAATATTTTCTATGCCTGTTACTAACTAACTACCCCAAATACGCTTTTTATCAATAGAATTTCATTAACATATCGCTACCGTATATCAGAAATCTTGTCTGCAAATTTAATTGTTTTCCAAACCCACTCCGTGGGTATCCTTTGCTCTGTACCAATCCGTTTACAATACCTAGGTTTCAAAATGGCGCTTTAAACACAAAGTTATTGGTTTAAGTATTTTGAACATGCAGTGCTGAAAATAGTGGGCAGGATAACGTGACATCATCGGCGAATAAAAGATATAACTTTTAGAACGTTATGAAACTTCGTTTTGGAGAAAATATAGGTCAGTAGGTTTTAATTAATGTTTATTAACTTTAATATGTTAGTTGTTTAGCTTAAAAATTATAACAGAAAGTAATCCTTTAAGATTTGAGACAACCTTAGGTAAAAAACCCACCTTTGTCCGAAGTACAGCCTTATCTGAATGAACACTAGATAAGGTGGGTCTCAATGAAGTGCAGACAATTCGGACACTCTACGAGCAGAGGAAAGAGCGAACAAAAACAACACTTTCCAAGTTAGTAACTTAATATCAATAGAATGCATAGGCTCAAACAGAGTCTGTTGAAGAACTCGAAGTACAAGATTAAGACTCCATGGAGGAGCAATAGCTTTAAAAACAGGTTCTAATTCTAGCAATAGCTTGAACAAACGACTGAACATCTGGTAAATGAGCTAACCACTTATGTAACAAAACAGAAAGGAGCAGATATCTGACCTTTAAGAGAACTAACCGACAGACCCTTCTCTAACCCATCCCGTAGAAACTGAAGGATATGTGGAGTCTTCACTCTGTGCCAAAGGAACCCAGGTTGCGCACACCAAGACAGATAAGCCCTCCACACCTTATGGTAAATATGTCTGGTAACTTATTTTTTTTGCCTGAACCAGGGTACCGATGACTGCCTTAGAAAATCCTCTCTGGGACAAATCTCCATGCAGTCTGCCTCAGAGGAATCTAGTTTTTGATAGAATGGACCCTGATCTAGAAGGTCTGGCATCTGAGGAAGCCGCCATGGAGGAGCATTTACACAAGGTCTGCAAACCAAAGTCCTGTGTGGCCACACAGGGGCTAACAGGATCACTAAAATGCCCTCCTGTTTGATTAGAGCTATTACTCGAGGAAGCAGGACAATTGGAGGAAAAAGGTACACTAGACTGAAATGCCAAGGAACTGCTAAAGTGTCCTCCACCAACTCAGCTTGAGGTTCTCTTGATTTCAACCTGTAACTCTGTAGTATGGCATTGAGAAAAGAACCCATCAGGTCTATCTCCGGACACCCCCACCTGCAGGTAATCTTGCAAAAACACCACCTGGTTTAGAGACCATTCCCCGGAGGGCAGAGCCTGTTTGCTCAGAAAATTTGCTTCCCAATTGTCCACACCGGGAATGTGGATGGCTGATATTTCGCAATGGTAAGTCTGCCTTTCGAAGGATAAGAGACACTTTCCGTATTGCCAGAGCACTGCGAGTTCCACCCTGGTGATTGACATAGGCCACAGAAGTTATGTTGTCCGATTGAAATCTTATTAAGGACAAAACGCAACTGGGGCCACGACTGCAGAACACTGAAGATGGCCCTCAGTTCCAGAACAATGATTGGAAGGATCGCTTCCTCTGGTCACCAGGTTCCCTGAGCTCTTAGAAAACTCCATACAGCACCCCAGCTTGTCAAACTTGCATCTGTTAAGATCTCCCAGGATGGGCACAGGAAGCACATGCCCTGCAGAAAGGGTTCCTGAGACAGCCACAAGGAAAAAGGCTTTCTTGTCTCTAGATCCAGAGATATTACCTGAGACAGGTCTAAATTATTCCGTTCCATTGCTTGAGCATACATAACTATAGAGGTCTCAAATGAAAGCAAGCAAAATAAATAGTTTTCAAAGCTACAACCGTAAGACCTACCCACCTCCATGCATTGAGCCACCAAAGGCCGAGGAGTGGATTGAAGTAGACAGCAGGCAGCTTCAATCTTCTCCCTGCGTTGATCTGTGAGATACGCATGCTGATAGAATCTATGATGATCCCTAAAAAGTTAACTCATGTATTGCTGCGGCAGCTGTGGATGTCACTTTTTGGTGGACCTCCTTATCTGAGCTGATTTCGGTTGAATCCCCTTTGGGGGATATCCAAGACCGTATTCAGGCCCTAATAACGGCCAATCCCTTTATTTGTGATGCCATTATCTACTCCATCTGCTGGTTGGGAAAAACAAACCTCAATAAAAGAAAGATCTTTCTCAGAATGCCCTCGAACTTGAAGATGTGCTATCTTCCAGTGGGACAGTATTCCACACTTCAAAAATGGCTATCCGGAACAGGAAACATTTGGAGGAGAAAACGAAACACCAGGGTTTTCACACTCCTTGGTTATAATGTCCCCCACCAAGGAGGTACTGGGAACACTGTAGAAGTTTAAAACTGAGGTTTAGAGACATATCCAAATTATGAGATTTTCCCCTTTTGCTTTAGACTCTGTTTAGGATTTTAAGCTCATTAGATGTACCAAATATCTCAGGTGCTCAATTTTAAACCTAAAGGTAATGTCCTCAGAGTCCCTGTCAGATCCTGAGGATGATTTAGAGGATGAAAAATCTCCTTCATATCTAGTCAATCAGCAGAAATTTGCATATGACTAATCATAGCAGCTCCAAAAGAGGAAGAGAGTTTAACTTTTCTCTTCCATTTTCACTCCAGGTTAAAGATACAGCCGATTGTAATTGGGCCGCAAAATCATTAGGAAAAAGCCCATCCCCAGATTGAATCTTAGAAAAAAGGGTTCGCAGGGTACTACATGTGTGGAAATAGAGCATATTGGTCGGAGAGTCTGCAGACCGCCTAGGGGCCACATGAGCTGCGGGGGGAATACTGCAGGAGCCTAGAGCCCAGAACCTCCCTACTGAGACTGTAGAAATAGACACAAGCCATGAACTGCAAAATTAAGCAGGGAGACACACTGTGTTGGTCTGCAAGGCATGCATGTATTAGCAGCAAATACAGGAGCAGATCAGAAAAGTAATCTAAAAGTATAAATAGTGTTGTGATAGTAATAAACACACACACACATATATATATATATATATCCGGAAGGACGTGGAAAGGCGCCAATGAAGCCTGCGGTGTGAGCGTGGAGCATGTCCACAGCCGCATAATGGCACTGACCATTGGCGCGCACACTCCCTAAGCCCGCCATTTGACGGCCGGTCCGACTGTGAAGGCATAAGAGTTCCCTTTCCATAGCTCAATACGCATACTGCCTGTGTGAAGTTATCAGCACGTATGGCTAGGTGTTCTAAACAGTCCCAGCACTGACAATGAAGCAGCATACACCAGGTTCGAACGGCAAGTCCAGTTGGAGCACCCAGTGCCGCTCCTGTGGTGTCCCACAATGAGATAAAAGGAAACGGCTGACAAAGCGACCTCCAATCTGAGGTCTCTTATGCAAGTCATAATTGCCTCAAATATGTGAAATTAAATCATATGGGCACAATACCCTTCCATGTATATGGAGATCAGTTGCTGTAATCTGTCCACTGTCCTCTACCCCTAGACAATAAGCCATTAGAGGGGGAAGAAAGTGTAAATAGGACTTACACAGGTTCTTCACCCTGACTGGGACCTGAAACACAAAGGGAAATCAGTGACACTAACACAGTTTGCCTAAAAGGGATGATCTCAATCACACTGGAGGAGGCATGGGGACTCCCCTGCGACATCCAGAAGCTAACATACACCAAAACTCTACCAAGAGAATTACATGGCTTTCAACAACTCCCCTGCCCTCTCTTGTAAGAAATAATCCATTGAGACAATAAAATCAGAATCTTCAGCAGAGCACCTCTCTCTGACTACCTCCATGAAATGAGGTAAAGCACTACTGAGAGGGTAGGCGAAGTGGAAGGGATATTTAATGCTCTGTTTGGGGTGTCTGACTCCTCCCTGTGGCCAGGTGAAGTATTTCCCATAGGTTATGAATTTGTGGACTCTCACTGCCATTAGAAGGAAAAAAAAATTGACTTCACTGTCCCCTTAAAAAAACAACAACATTAATTAGAAATAAAAATGATTATACATTCTCAGGTGAGAAATTAAAGATAAGCATGTGTGAAACTGCCATGGTCAGGTGATATTTGTGCAGGTTGGGAGAATAAGAAATCAAAAATAATTACCATAAAAAGTCAAGCACATTTACATAGGTATTTGAATCAGACTTCATGGCTACCACTTTACAGGATGCACATGTTTATGTGTTTGAGTGTATTAGCTTTGTTCTAATCAATAACATAACTATGGTCATGAAACCAATACTCTTGATCTTGTATTTACCTTTATATAAAAATAATAAGTCAAGCACATTAATTTGTAATTATTATTTTTTTTTTTATTTACAACAGAATTACAATTCCTGAATGTAAACAATGTTCTAGGACAGGAGTGGCAGCTTTAAAGGGACATGAACCCCAAAATGTTTAATTCATAATTTAAACAGAGCACGCAAATAAACAACTTTTCAATTTACTTAAAGGGCCATTAAACCCAAAAACTTTCTTTCACGATTCAGATAGAGAATACAATTTTAAACATTCCAATTTACTTCTATTATCTAATTTTCTGCAATCTTTAGATATCCTTTGTTAAAGAAATAGCAATGCACATTGGTGAGCCAATCACATAAGGCATCTATGTGCAGCTACCAATCAGAAGCTACTGAGCCTATCTAGATATACTTTTCAGGAAAGAATATCAAGAGAATGAAGCAAATTAGATAATTGAAGTAAATTAGTTGTTTTAAATGGTATTCTCTATCTAAATCATGAAATAAAAAATTTGGGTTTAATGTCCCTTTAAGTGCTCTAATTTTCTTCATTCTCTTGGTGTACTTTGTTGAATAGCTCATCTATATAGGCTCAGGAGCTAGCTGATTGGTGGCTGCACATATAAGCCTCTTGTGATTGGCTTACCGATGAGCTCAGCTAGTTTCCAGTAATGAATTGCTGTTTCTTCAAGAAAGGATGTCAAGAGAAACAAAATTGATAATAGAATTAAATTGTAAAGTTGTTTACATATGTACTGTATGCTCTGTCTAACTCATGAAAGAAAAATGTGGGGTTTCATATCCCTTTAATTAACCCTTTGGCTGCTAAGCCATTTCCCACCTGGGTTCTAATATTTTTTTTATTTTTAATTTTTGAAAACATTTTTTTTTTTTTTTTTTAAAACAGACCCCCAAGACTTACACTGTTGGAAAGGTTAAGCGATTACCTTTCCAACAATGGGTCTTGGGGGTCTGTAGCTGCTTAGATGCCTGAGATACAGGCTTCTAAGCAGCATGCCCCCTCCTCCTATACTTAACATTGTTAAGTATAAATAAAGTTGCGCGGCGACGTCATCACGTAATTGCGCGTGACGTCACCACGTGAAGCCCCGGCGATGCCTGTCACTCTACAGGCACGATCGCCGGGGTAGGAGCAGTAAGGAGGCCCCATATCTCCCTCAAGGTGGGAGAGTGCTCATGACGTCATTAGCACCAGAGTTAGAGGGTTAAAATACTTTCATTTACACTCACCCGTAAGAATACAAAACCTAGAACATTACTGTGGTTTAAGTGTGTGTTGTATGTATTATTTATATATGAAAGTTTGGGTAAATCAAGTGACAGTGGCCTCTCGTACCTTTATATCTAAAGATATTTTTTTCCGTTAAGTGGTTAGTTTTAAAACTATGTGCACTAACTTTAAAAAAAAAAAAAAAAAAATGATAGCTATTTTGTATTCACACTTGTCTTATAAAGATGTTTTAGGTAAATAATTAGTAGGTAAGAAAATGTAAGCAAATTCATAGGGGGAAAAAAAAAAACTAATTGTTAAATTAAGCCTAAGTGGGAGCTTAAAAGGACACTGAACCCAATTTTTTTCTTTCGTGATTCAGATAGAGCATGACATTTTAAGCAATTTTCTAATTTACTCCTATTATCAATTTTTCTTCATTCTCTTGGTATCTTTATTTGAAATGCAAGAATGTAAGTTTAGATGCCGGCCCATTTTTGGTGAACAACCTGGGTTGTGGATAAATTCATCCAGCAATAAAAAAAGGGCTGACCAGAGTTCTGAACCCCCAACAAAGCTTAGATGCATTATTTTTCAAATAAAGATAGCAAGAGAACAAAGAAAAAAATGATAATAGGAGTAAATTAGAAAGTACGCATTACCCAGTTTTGCATAAACAACACAGTTATATAAATACACTTTTTACCTCTGTGATTACCTTGTATCTAAGACTCTGCAGACTGACCCCTTACTTCAGTTTTTTGACAGACTTGCATTTTAGCCAATCAGTGCCCTCTCATAAGTAAGCACAATGTTTTCTATATGGCACACATGAACTAATTCCCTCTATCTGTGAAAAATGGTCAAATGCATTCAGATAATGCACTTGACCAGACTGTCCCTTTAAACACTGGGAACCCCTCCTTTTGTATGTAAGTGAGCATTTGAACTCAGTTGTTAAAAATAGTTCAATGCATTCCAGAGTTCTGAGCATTTTATAAAAGGGCATAAAATGGGAAGTCCATTTGAATTTACAGATATAGATTAGAAAATATAATCTGAAGTATTATTCACAACAGGCGTTTGCCATGAGACAGCTGGGATTCAGTAATTATGGATCTGTGGTGCCAACGTAGATATCCATAACAATCCCTCAATGAAGGATACAGCAATGTT
Organism: Bombina bombina; assembly: GCF_027579735.1. NCBI lineage: Eukaryota > Metazoa > Chordata > Amphibia > Anura > Bombinatoridae > Bombina > Bombina bombina. The sequence continues at coordinate 714,732,679 of NC_069500.1, forward strand.
GAGGATTGTGGCATTTCACAATCATAAAAATGGATACAAAAAATCAATTAATCTGAAAACCATATCCCTCTGAGAATGCGGTTTCAACATGAGTAATAGTAAAACAAGAAGTAGGAAAAGAAATCCGGTTTACACGCCACTATTAAGCTGCTGTTAGCATTATTACTATAACGACAACCATTATGTGTATTCTTGTTCAAATGCAGGGTAATATCTTACAGCTTATCTAATAATATAATGGACTTGAGGTTTGATTGTTCCCCTGTAAGAATTGTTTAGCTTGGACAAATATTAGCCTGAGCATCTCCATTTTGTTTATCAAAACTGTTTACCGACATATAGCTTGATTTTTTTTGCCATTTCTACCTTTATAAAAATAAAAGGTAAACCCCACTTCATAAATGTATATATAATCTGTAACTGCAATACTGAGCAGCTCTGATAAAAAAAATAAAACCAGTATTAGCACCACAATGACAAATAGCAACATTACATTATAATGATTATGTATGGTAATTACCGGTCACTCCGTATGATAGGACAAACTGCTAAGGCACAACTTAAAGTGAAGGTCAATTTTGACGAATTAGTGCCCGGTTTTTAATAATCCTATTAAAAACAAGGGAAAATTGCCATTTCAAGCGTTTTCTTCAAAAATTTACCTTTTAATCCTGAGAGCCGCTGCAGCGCTTCCACCGCCCGTTGCAAGTCCTCTTCGCGGGTCCAAAATGACGAATCCGGCTTCATCTAATCACGGCGTTTCCTCAGGCCATGATTCCCCCGGGGGGGGGGGGGGGGGAACGTCGTGATTGGAGGAAGCCGGATTTGTCATTTCTGACGTAAGCAGAGGCTTTAGACGGCCGGGGGAATTGTTGGAGCAGCTTTTAGGATTAAAAGGTAAGTTTTTGAAGAAAACGCTTGAAATGTCAATTTTGATGAATTAAAGTGCTCTTGTTTATAATGGGATTATTAAAAACCGGGCACTAATTCGTCAAAATTGACGTTCACTTTAAGACAACAGTTGATTAGAAGTTGGGAACTCCTGCCAGAACTGGTCTGGTTCATGAAATATTACATACTATTATTTTATTTTTCACAATACTGTAATGAAACACAAAGTGAACCAAATACATTTATAGTTTTTATTATTTGCTTTCATGTAGCGCCATTGTAAAAAAACATTTAGATGTTTCCAGAATGTATAAGTCCATCTAAATATCCACTAATCATCTTCAAACTCCCATGTTTATTTATGTTTTCCTTCGTTTCAGGGCTCGTCCTGAAGGCCTATACACAACCAATGGAATCGTTAGTACTCCTAATTTGTGACCTTCTTCACACAAACCTCCCACAAAAGCCATTTTCTTGTTGATTTTCAACCCCATGGCTTTAGCGATCTCAAGAATCCTGTCAAAATGTGTATAAAAAAATTATAATAAATAGTTAGTTCATTACATTTGGTGCTTAACAATTCCAATAAAGTTTGAGGAGCATAATTCAAATAGTTGATTGTTCCTTCAACCAATTCTACCTTCTGAGCTTTATAGAATATCATATCAACATCCAAGACTCAGAAGTTATAGAACAAACACTATACACATACATAATAAATACAATTAAAAGACAATGCAACCAACAGTGCAGTAATAAATCTGACCACTTAGGACAAAGACATGGGTGCTAACGTTTCGAATACATCCAAAAACTAATGAAGCACTCCCAGGATTTCTCATTTATTTAACGTTTTGGCAATCAGATCGTCCATCAGAATATATCTATCACTAGTCCTATTTCTACTGTGACAAACAAGCTAGCTTTTGCTGCCAAGAGCAACACCTAAGCGTTTATTTAGCTTCTTGACTTAGGGATTCATTTTCTCAGGTGAATGTGTAATTAAAACCTAGGTGCATAGAAGTGCTGATCAGACAGCTCCTGCATTTCATTGAACTGAGGGGATCAGATACAGGGCGATGAAATGAGCAGTGCGGCCTACTCTAGAGAGGATTAAGGTACAAAGCCTCACCGTGCTTCTTTTAGCTTCATATCTCTCTGTAAAAATGTCAGGTCTACTTCAAAGTCGGTGACATGCAAGGCCAAAGCTATCACATAAGACACTACTTTAGACATCATTGTTGCAGAAACAGAATTCTGTATTCTAGAAGGGAAGATAAAAACACAAGACACCTTGTTAGACAACTCAGGACAACATGAATAATTTACAGTAGCTTCTTATGATTAATGTATGTGCCTTCAGGCTGAAAGCATCATGCAAGAATAGTTCTTAAAAGGCTTTCAAATTTAAAGGTAAAGACTGTCCCTCATTCATACTACTCTACAATAGCATAAATTTGTCTTAATTTCCTGTCACCCTAGAATACCATAAATCTGAAAGAACTTGCTCACTCCTGTCATCTGATAACTTATGAAAAAAAGACATTGCAGAAAACTGCATAATTATAGGTCTTATAAGTCAGATCTCCCGAGACATACAGGCTTGCAAAATGTGCAAACAGTGACCTCTAGTGGTCAAATGCATAGTGCATGATTCAGGGCAATGTAAGTGTCCTGCTCTGAGCCTGAAATTAGCACATTGCCCAGGACTGATATGCCTACATGATAATGTTAACTAATACAACAAGACACAAATATAATCAAAATAGTCTGAAAATGAAAAACGTCAGTATAGTTATATTACCTGCCATTTTTAAAAGACTCAACAGTGAAATTTCGCAATAGTTTTGAGCATATTGCAGGTGGGCAGTCTGGAGTTAAGATATCTGCAACAAGAAGAGAAATATAATAGAATAATACCACAGCTGCAAACAGAATTCATTAAGTGTTTAAATGCATATTGCTCTCCTAAATAAATCAACTTTTTTTGCCAGACTAATAAGAGTGTTCCTCTTTGCCAAAAGAGCTGTTGGAGTTGTGTTCATCAGCAAATGAGCATTACACTTTAAGGGACCGTGTACACACGTGCTTGAAAAGCCTAACTGAATGAAAAATACACAAAAGAAAATCATATTACCCCAAAAATAAATAAGTAGCTATGCATTTTTACCAGAAACCTTCACATTGCTGCGTGTCCATCGGGAGATGCAAGGACGTCATTAGAAAAGGGCAGCCACTCTTATGTTATAATGTAAATAAATGGCCAGGCGCCATGCTAGGTCCTGTGAGCGTGCAATAGTTCATGTATTAAATAATGGAAAGTTAGGGATAGATATAAACAACTACAGTGATAAGCAATCACTGTGTAGAATGTATTGGGTTATGCTTTTGAAGTTTGGAATATGCATTGAAAAATACATAATACCCAAAAATGTACATTAATGATTCAGACAGATAAGACAATTTTAAATAACTTTCCAATTTACTTCTATTATCTAATTTGCTTCATTCTCTTTGTAGCTTTTGTTAAAGAAGCAGCAATGCACGCCTGGGAACTAGCTGAATGCATTGGGTGAGCCAATCACACAAGGCATATGTGCAGCCACCAATCAGCAACTCACAAGTCTACCTAGGTGTCCTTTTCAACAAAGGATACCAAGAGAACAAAACAAATGAGATAATAGAAGTAAATTGGAAAGTTGTTTAACGTCATATTCTCTATCTGAAACACGAAAACAAAATGTATGCTTACCTGATAAATGTATTTCTTTCTTGACATGAGTAGTCCACAGATCATCTAATTACTATTGGGAATATCACTACTATCCAGCAGGAGGCAGCAAAGAGCACCACAGCAAAGCTGTTAAATATCACCTCCCTTCCCTCCAACCCCAGTCATTCGACCGAAGCAAAGGAGAGAAGGGAAGCAACAAGGTGCAGAGGTGTCTGAAGTTTATAAAATACCAACAACCTGTCTAAAGAACAGGGCGGGCCGTGGACTCATCGTGTCAAGAAATAAATAAATGTATCAGGTAAGCATACATTTTGTTTTCTTTCTAATGACACGATGAGTCCACGGATCATCTAATTACTACTGGGAATCAATACCCAAGCTAGAGTACAGTACACAGATGTTAAGGGAGGGACAAGACAGGGAACCTAAATGGAAGGCACCACTGCTTGAAGAACTTTTCTCCCAAAAGAGGCCTCAGCCGAGGCAAAAGTGTCAAATTTATAGAATTTTGAAAAAAAGTGTGAAGAGAGGACCAAGTTGCAGCCTTACAAATCTGTTCCACAGAAGCTTCATTTTTGAATGCCCAGGAAGAGGAAACAGCCCTCGTAGAATGAGACATAATTCTCTCAGGAGGCTGCTGTCCAGCAGTTTCATAGGCAAAGCGAATGATACTCTTCAGCCACAAAGAAAGAGAAGTAGCCGTAGCTTTCTGTCCCTTACGTTTCCCAGAGAATACCACAAACAGAGCAGAAGACTGACGAAAATCCTTAGTCGCCTGTAAATAGAATTTTAATGCACGCACCACGTCCAGATTGTTCAAAAGCCGTTCCTTTTGAGAAGAAGGATTAGGGCACAAGGAAGGAACAACAATCTCCTGATTAATGTTCCGGTCTGAAACTACTTTACGGAGAAACCCTAACTTAGTACGCAAAACCACCTTATCCAAATGAAAAATAAGGTAAGGAGACTCATACTGTAATGCCAAGAGCTCTGAAACTCTACAAGCAGATGAAATAGCAACAAGAAACAAAACTTTGCAAGATAACAACTTAATATCTAAGGAATACATAGGCTCAAACAGAGCCCTTGAAGAACCTTAAAGGGACAGTCTAGTCCAAAATAAACTTTCATGATTCAGATAGAGAATGTAATTCTAAACAATTTTCAAATTTACTTTTATCACCAATTTTGCTTTGTTCGCTTGGTATTCTTAATTGAAAGCTAAACCTAAGAGGTTCATATGCTAATTTCTAAGCCCTTGAAGGCCGCCTCTTCTCTCAGGGCATTTTCACAGTTTTTCACCACTACAGGGTGTTAGTTCATGTGTGTCATATAGCCAACATCTGTGCTCACGCACGTGGCGTTCCAGTGAGCCAGCTCTGATTGGCTAAAATGGATGTCTTTTAAAAAAACTGAAATAAGGGGGCAGTTTGCAGCGGCTTAGATACAAGGTAATCACAGAGGTAGAAAGTGTATTAATATAAACGTGTTGGTTATGCAAAACTGGAGAATGGGTAATAAAGAGATTATCTTTTTAAACAATAAAAATTCTGGTGTAGACTGTCCCTTTAAGAACTAAATTAAGACTCCAGGGAGGAGTAACTGGCTTGAACACAGGCCTGATCCTGACCAAGGCCTGACAAAAAAACGAATGCACGTCTGGGACGTCCGCCAGACGTTTATTTAACAAAATAGACAAGGCAGGTATTTGACCCTTTAGGGAACTTGCCGATAAACCCTTCTTCAAACCTTCTTGGAGAAAGGACAGAATTCTAGGAATCCTAACTCTACTTTAAGAGTAGCCCTTGGATTCACACCAATATAGATATTTAAGCCATATCTTATGGTAAATCTTTCTAGTCACAGGTTTACGAGCCTGAATCATGGTCTCAATGACCGATTCCAAAAATCCACGCTTAGATAAAATTAAGCGTTCAATCTCCAATCAGCTTCAGAGAAACTAGATTTGGATGAAGGAAGGGCCCTTGAAGTAGAAGGTCCTTCCTCAACGGAAGTCTCCAAGGTGGACGAGATGACATGTCCACCAGGTCGGCATACTAAATCCTGCGAGGCCACGCCGGTGCAATGAGGATCACAGACGCCCTCTCAAGCTTGATTCGAGCAATGACCAGAGTTCGAAGAGCAAACGGAAGAAATAGGTATGAGAGACTGAAATTCCAAGGTACCGCCAGAGCGTCTATCAGTACAGCCTGAGGGTCCCTTGACCTCGACCTGTACCTCGGAAGTTTGGTATTCTGCCAAGATGCCATGAGATCCAATTCCGGCTGACCCATTTGAGAATCAGGCTGGAAAACACTTCCGGATGGAGTTCCCACTCCCCCGGGTGAAAGGTCTGCCTGCTCAGGAAGTCCACCTCCCAGTTGTCCACTCCTGGGATGTGGATCGCCAACAGACAGCAATTGTGGGTCTCTGCCCACTGAATGATCTTGGCTACCTCTGTCATGGTCAAGGAACTCAGAGTTCCTCCCTGATGGTTGATGTAAGCCACTGAAGTTATATTGTCCGACTGGAACCTGATGAACCGAGCCGAGGCTAAGTCAGAAGAGCATTGTTATTATTGCTCTCAGCTCCAGAATGTTTATGGGTAGAACAGACTCTGACCAAGTCCATGTTCCCTGAGTCTTTAGAGAGCCCCAGACTGCTCCCCATCACAGAAGGCTGGCGTCTGTCACAATCACCCAAGAGGGTCTGCGAAAGCAGGTTCCCTGGGAGAGATGATCCTGAGACAGCCACCAAAGAAGAGAATCCCTTGTCTACTGCTCCAGCTGTAATCGTGGAGACAGATCCGCATAATCTCCATTTCACTGACTGAGCATGCTTAACTGCAGAGGTCTGAGGTGGAAACAGGCGAACGGGATGTCCATTGCCGCTACCATCAGACCGATTACCTCCATGCAGCCACTGAAGGCCAAGGAGAGGACTGAAGCGCTAGGCAAGAATCGAAAATCTTTGATTTCCTGACTTCTGTCAGAAAAAATTTCATTGATAAGGAATCTATTATGGTTCCCAAGAAAAATACCCTTGTATTTGGAACTAAGGAACTCTTTTCCAAATTTACCTTCCAACCGTGAGATCGCAGGAAAGATAACATTTCCATGTGGGATTTTGCTTGTTGAAAGGATGGCGCCTGAACCAGAATGTTGTCCAGATAAAGCGCCACTGCAATGCCCCGCAATCGAAGCACCGCCAACAGGGATCCCAGAACCTTTGAGAAAATTCTGGGAGCTGTGGCAAGGCCAAATGGAAGAGCCACTAACTGGAAGTGTTTGTCTAGAAATGCAAACCTTAGAAACTTGTGATGGTCCCTGTGGATAGGAACATTCAGGTATGTGTCCTTTAAATCTACCGTTGTCATAAATTGACCCTCTTGGATCAAAAGAATGGAATGAATAGTTTCCATCTTGAAGGATGGCACTCTGAGGAATTTGTTTAGACTCTTGAGATCTAAAATTGGTCTGAAGGTTCCCTCCTTTTTGGGAATCACAAACAGATTGGAGTAGAACCCCAGACCCCATTCCTGCATCAGAACAGGAACTATTACTCCCAGGTCGGAGAGGTCCCGAACACAGTGTAAGAACGCCTCTCTCTTTGTCTGGTCTACAGATAATCTTGAAAGCAGAAACCTGCCCCTGGGAGGAAAGGTCTTGAACTCCAGTTTGAATCCCTGGGACACGCTGTCCACCGCCCAGGGATCCTGAACATCTCAAACCCAAGCCTGAGTGAAGGAAAGTCTGCCCCCTACAAGATCCGGTCCCGGATCGGGGCAGGCCCTTCATGCTGCATTTGATTCAATAGCAGGCTTTTTGGACTGTTTTCCTTCGTTCCAAGACTGATGGGACCTCCAGGAAGGCTTGGACTGCTCCTGCTTGGAAGAGGAGGGCTTTCCCTTAGGAATGTCAAAAGGAACGAAAATTACTCTGACGTCCCTTTTGATTATTTCTCTCATCCTGCGGGAGGAAATGGCCCATTCCTCCTGTAATGTCAAAAATTATTTCCGTCAAGTCCGGCCCCAACAAGGTCTTTCCCTTGTAAGGAATCACCAAAAGTTTAGGACTTGGATGATACATCCGCAGACCAAGATTTTAACCATAAAGCTCTGCGTGTACGGCAAAACCAGAAATCTTAGCTCCCAGCTTAATAACCTGAAGGGAAGCATCCCTGATAAAGGAGTTGCCCAACTTAAGGGCCTTTATCCTATTCTAGAATTTCTTCGAGGGGAGTGTCTGTCCGAATAGAATCGGACAACGCATCAAACCAGCATGCTGCCGCACTAGTGAAAGTAGCAATACAAACCAAAGGTTGCCATTGTAAACCCTGGTGTACATACATTTTCTTGAGCAACCCTTCTAACTTCTTATCCATAGGATCCTTAAAGGAACAACTATCCTCTATGGGAATAGTTGTTCTCTTGGCTAGCATGGAAATTGCTCCTTTCACTTTGGGTACAGTCTGCCAAGACTCCTTGATAAAGTCTGCGATAGGAAACATCTTTTTAAATATAGGGGATGGAGAAAAAGGGATACCCGGTCTCTCCCATTCCTTAGCTATAATCTCTGTAGCCCTATCTGGTACAGGAAATACCTCCACCATGGAGGGCACGTCAAAATACTTGTTTAGTTTACTAGACTTCTTAGGGTTGACTACGACAGTAGTGTCTGAGTCATCCAGGGTAGCTAAAACCTCCTTAAAAAAGGGACAGTAAAGTCAAAACTAAACTTTCATGATTCAGATAGGGCATGCAATTTTAAACAACTTTTCAATTTACTTTAATCATCAAATTTGCTTTGTTCCCTTGGTGGTATTTTTGAAAAGCTAAACCTAGCTAGGCTCAAACGGATTTCTAAACCGTTGAAAACCGCCTCTTAGTTCAGAGCATTTTGAAAGTTTTTTACAGTTAGACAGTGTTAGTTCATGTGTGTCATATAGATAACATTGTGCTAACTCCCGTGAAGTTATTTAGGAGTCTTTACTGATTGACTACACTGCATGTCTGTCAAAAGCACTTAGATAAGTCTGCAGAGGCTTAGATACAAGGTAATCACAGAGGTAGAAAGCATATTAATATAACTGTGTTGGTTATGCAAAAACAGGGAATGGGTAATAAAGGGATTATCTATATTTTTAAATAAGAACAATTTTGGTGTAGACTGTCCCTTTAAGTAGCAAACAGAGGTGTTCAAGCTTAAACCTGAAAGAAACAACTTCAGTATCAGTTAAAGGTATAACACTGTCTGAGTCTGAGATTTTACCATCAGATGCTACCGAAGTATCTTCCTCTTCAGGTTTCTGCAAAGAAACATTCGGAATAGCCACTACTGTGTCAGCAACCTTATTCACAGATTGATTAAATTTCCTCTTGCACTTTCCCTGCAGCATGGGAAAAGCAGACAACGCATCAGATACCGCTGATGACATTAGGGAAGCAATGTTTTGCAAGGTAACTCCAGGTGGAGTAATAGCGGAAGCACAGGGCACTGGCTGTATGGATGGTAAATTTTGGGACGCTTGAGGAGAAAGCTGCGGCATATCTTGAACATTGTCAGAAGACTCCTGAACAGTATCCGCCTTAGACAATGTTGGCTCAGGAAAAAGTCTATCCCTGAAATGTAAAGTTCTCTCAATACATGAGGAACAGAAAGGGATTGGTGGTTCTACATTAGCAAACAAACATGTAACATCTTGCAGGGTTTCTTGGTCTATATTTATTCACCAATAAACAGACAACTGATATTTAATTCAGAAAATATCCCCAAAACAAAAAATTAGTTACTGTTCCGTTAAATTTTAAAAAAACAAAAAATAGCTGCTTTATTTTTTTGCTATTAAAATTACCTGCCTGCTAACTAAGTAAATTACTTTATAGAGTTGAGTCCGGATCAGTCACAAACACTGCGGTCCGTAACCGCAACGCTGCTGAATCTTGTGACACAGCTGAATTTCCCTCCGGAGACACAGCCGTCGGGAGTAAAGTATATAAAACAAATACACCACCAAGAGCCAGATTCTCCTCGTGCCCAGTGCCTGCTCTGCTGCCCTTAAAAAATATTCCCCTGTCATAGGTGAATGTAACTTGTCCCAACGAAAGTAAAAGTTCTATTCTTTTCTCTATGCATGTCCCAGAAAAAACAAAGTTAGCACTTACCTTAATACTTCTGCCAGGCAGCACGGCAGCTCACTAGGTTTGGGATGTCAGTTCCCTCACATGGACCTGTGGGTAGAAAAAAAGACTGAGAAATCTTACTCAGGCTTGCATGGTTAGGGCAGCATAAATACATGGGAGGCACAGTGAGAATTATGTCCCACAAGTTCCCATTGCTTTAAATCCACCACTGCTCTACTGAAGAGACTGATATGGACTACGGCTACACCCGAGAGTAAAGCAGAACAATCTTGCACTACTTAAATAATAAAATCTTGCTTGAAGAATCTTTTCCTAACACCTAACTTTACCACTTCCTTGCTCTAACGTAGGTAAAGAGAATGACTGGGGTTGGAGGGAAGGGAGGTGATATTTAACAGCTTTGCTGTGGTGCTCTTTGCTGCCTCCTGCTGGGCAGGAGTGATATTCCCAATAGTAATTAGATGATCCGTGGACTCATCGTGTCATTAGAAAGAAATAACATTTTTGGGTTTCATGTCCCTTTAAACTCATGTGGAAATTGGCAAAATCTCAATTTACAAAAAAAAATATAGGTGAAAAATGATAAAAAAAAATACATTGCAATGCAGGGCTTGAAAATGTGTTCAAAATTTAGGAGCAAGACAATAAAATTAATAACAGGTGCTCTCAAAGACTGTTTAAATGGTAGTTCTCATTTTGTGTAGAAAAGTTCATTAGGCAAATGTTTTTTTTAAGTTTATCATCGTGTGCCAGAAAATGTTTTGAGTAACATATGTACATGGCAATAATCAATTAAGAGAATTACATTTTTATAAAAAGAGAAAGGGCGCCTCCTAGTGTAGCCAATACACAGTTGAATAATTACACATGCAGTAAAAATGGTACTCACAATATTAGAAGGCAGAGATAATGCCTAGGTGTGTGGTCTGGGAACTCTGCAGTGTCCCAGTTGACTGTGCACGAATGCAAGGGCAGCTCCTCTTTGGTGAAGCAATATTTTGCAGTCTGGAAAGTGAAAGAAGAGGGTGACTTCCTAGTGCAGATCAGTAAGTCCAATAAGCACCCACTGGTGGTTACCAATTAAATGGATACTCAAAGCATAAAGCACACTATAGTGCCAATAAAGCAGGCCTGGTATATTATAGTGGGCGCTGGGCCACTATAATATACCAGGCCTGCTTCATTGGCACTATAGTGTGCTTTATGCTATGTGAGTATCCATTTAATTGGTAACCACCAGTGGGTGCTTATTGGACTTACTGATCTGCACTAGGAGTCACCCTCTTCTTTTCTTTCACTTTCCAGACAAGATAATTAAATTGATGCACTTAACTTATGAGCAACATGGAACATGTCTTTAAAATACTTTGAGACAGAGACCAATGTATTTATTTTATTATCAAAAGGGAGAATGCTCCTAAGGACTTTCTCTAGCTCACTGTTACTGTAAGGTTAAAGCACATGAGCTTTTCAACTTATCTTGCCAAATAACATTTATTGCACAAGAAGGCAGTGCTGCACTATTTATTCTTTGTCAGTATGGCTCAAGCAATATGTCTTGAAGGGACAGTGTGACAACCAGGGTTAACAATATCACTATTTCCACAAGCTTCTAAAGCCCTGGAAAAACTAGTTTTCGATCGCTTAACACACTTCCTATCCTCCAACTCATTGCTTGACCCCCTGCAATCTGGCTTCCATCCACAACACTCAACTGAGACTGCCCTCACCAAGATTACCAACAATCTTCTTTATGCTAAAAACAATGGCCACTATTCTATACTTATCTTACTTGACCTGTCTGCTGCCTTTGACACTGTTGACCATCCCCTCCTCCTACAGACTCTCAGCTCCCTTGGGCTCTGTGACATTGCCCTCTCCTGGATCTACTCTTATCTCTTTAAAAGGTCCTTTTCTATCTCATTTGCTGGCGACTCCTCCTCTCCATTGCCTCTGTCTGTTGGAGTACCTCAAGGCTCTGTTCTAGGCCCTCTACTCTATTTATACTTCCTCACTGGGTAAACTTAGTAGCTATGGCTTCAACTATCACCTTTATGCTGATGATACTCAGATCTACCTATCCACCCCTGCACTCTCTCCTTCTGTCCTTTCCCACATCAGCGACTGCTTATCTGGCATTTCTTCCTGGATGGCCTCTCACCACCTAAAAATCAACATGTCCAAGACTGAGCTTCTTCTAATCCCCCCAACTAATTCTACTCCAGTTTCTAACTTTACTATCACCGTCGGTGACACCACTATCTCCCCATCACCCCCCCAAGTCCGCTGCCTAGGAGTTACACTCAACTCCAATCTGTCCTTCATACCCCACATCCAATCGCTCTCTTCATCCTTTCGCAACCACCTACGCAATATCTCCAAAATGTGTCCTTTTCCGAGTGCTGAAACTACTAAACAGTTAATCCATTCCCTAGTAATTTCCCGGCTTGACTACTGTAACAACCTACTAACTGGCCTTCCTCTCTGACGCCTCTCCCCCCTTCAATTCATCCTAAATGCCTCTGCTAGGCTAATCCACCTCTCCCAACGCTCTGTATCTGCCGCACCCCTCTGTGAGTCCCTTCACTGGCTTCCCATTCACAGCAGAATTAAATTCAAAATTCTCACTCTGACCTACAAAGCCCTCACCAATGCAGCCCCCCTACCTGTCCTTACTCATCAACAAATATACTCCAGCCCGTCCCCTAAGATCCAACAATGACCTGCTCCTTGCCTCTTCTACCATCACCTCCTCTCATGCTAGACTACAGGACTTTTCTCGTGCGGCACCAACCCTCTGGAACGCACTTCCTCGAGCGGTCAGACTTTCCCCCCAACCTCTCCTCCTTTAAAACGCTCCCTAAAGACCTTCTTGTTCAGGGAAGCCTATCAGCATATCAGTAACTAATGAATTCCACTTGCCTAATAGTTGCCCTCATCTAACTTCACACTAACATCATTCCCACCTTTGCAGTCCCCACCTCCTGTTTCTCACCCTCCTACCCATTTAGATTGTAAGTTCCCACGGGAACAGGGCTCACAATTCCCCCTGTATTTGTTTGTTAAATTTTGTCTGGTGTCTCATATTGTACTGTCCTTTTATTCTTTGCTACCTATGAACAGTGCTGTGGAATCTGTTGGCACTTTATAAATACATAATAATAATAATAATAATAATAAACCAGTCACTTGTGTGGCACAGTAAGGATTAACAGACCCTTTCAACTTTAACCAATCTGTCACCGTCTAACCACTCTAGGCAAGCCTGTGACTTGGTTCAGTGGGTGCAAGGGTTAACAACACTCTAGTCTGTCCTAAGGAATATTTATTATGCAAAAAATGAGGCACAGTGCTTTATTAATAAAAAGATGATAGCAAATAGAATTATACACAAGCAAACAGTTTTTCAAATAAAAAGGAGAAATAACAGAACCCAATACTGTACTAGCTTAGATGGCTGTGCCAGGGAGATTGGCAAGAAAAGATGGTCACTCACGCCTCCCATGTAGAATTTACAACATATTGCAAGAATCAATGTTTTATACCAGTTTCTCGGATATTAAATTGCTTGACCAAACCTCCTCCTAGAGGGGCCAGGCAAATATCCACCCCTCTCTTTTTACGACATGTCTTAAAGCTCTGAATCCTTGGCTAAAATGATATAACATCTTATAACTTCTGGTATACATATTCAGTGCATACATCCATATAAGCAATTTCACAGTGACATCATGATAATTAGTTTGGTACTAAATATGACATGGTTGTCATTTTTTCATCATCTAGTGTCATATGTGGTAAAAGCATGCCTTAAGTTGTACTAGTGTCCTCTGACCTTATCTAGCTCTGGGTAGAGGGCATTGCTTTTTACTACGTTTCTTGTACTGACATTTTTACTTCCTTGATGCATAGATACCTATGCAATAACATTTGGTCAAGTGGAACTTAGAAACTATTTATGACAGGAAGGTCTGTTTGGTTAAGGAAAATACACAGAGACATACAACCTCTCAAAACAAACTAGCACACATAGAAGTTAACCCCTTGAACCTAAAATCATGAGGTTTTCATGACAGACAGTAAAGTCAAAATTAAAACATTCACGATTCATACAGAGCATGTAATTTTAAACAACTTTCCAATTTACTTCTGTTATCAAATAAACTTTGTTCACTTGGTATCTTTTGTTGAAGAGTAAACCAAGCACAGCTGATAGGAGGTAAAGACAGTGCATGCGTCTTTATCAGTCTATGGCAGCAGTGTTTTAACTATGTATAACATTGCTCTAAACATTATCACTAGATGGCTAAAGACACATGCACACTCCTAAGCTCACCAAGCCAGAGTACGTCCTACAAAAAATGGTCGTTAACGACCAACGACATACCCTGTACATCATCAGGGGTTTCAAGCGGTGGAAGCTATCCTGATCGCTTTCAGCGGCTTTCAAGGTATTGCCGTGATGCCTCGATATTGAGGTATCACTGCAATACCTTTTTTGCACACCGATGCAGAGAGCCAGTGATGGTGCCGATCGTTGGTGGGTGGGCGGCCCATCGGTGGACTAGTCCTGGCCGCTATTCCGGGAAGGGGCATGATCGATCTGTTCCTAAGGGAGAGGGAAGGGGGGATAATTGTTTGGAATGGGATGTGGGAAGGTGGCAGCTACACTACGGAAAAATTAAAAAAAAATTAAAAAAAAAAAAAAAAAAAAGTTTGTGAAAAAGTTAGCGAATTTTTTTTAATTTGATCGCATTTGGCGGTGAAATGGTGGCATGAAATATACCACAATGGGCCTAGATCAATACTTGCGATTGTCTGCTAAAACACACATACATACATACATACATATATATTGAAAGAAAATGGTTTGGAAATAGCAAAGTACTATTTGTATTTATTGTCCTATAACTTGCAAAAAAACAAACATGTAAACATTGGGTATTTCTAAACTCAGGACAAATGCGATAAAAAAAAAAAACAAAAAAAAAAAAAAACACTTTTTCACAAACTTTAAGTTTCTCACTGAAATTATTTACCAACAGCTTGTGCAATTATGGCACAAATGGTTGTAAATGCACTTCTAGGATCCCCTTTGTTCAGAAATAGCAGACATATATGGCTTTGGAACAGGGAGGGGGTGGTGTGAGTGCTATCTTGTAAGGTATAAGCTTAAATCCCTAAATAGTCTAATATAATCTCCAAATATAGACTTAAACAATAAAATAGAAAGTGGGGAGGTGTGGGATAAGCGCTCTGGAAGGAGCAAACCTAAAGTTAATAGAATGTAATAATGATATAATAACAAAATTGATAACAAAATTAATCAAGATGTTGAATATATATATATATATATATATATATATATATATATATATATATATATATATATATATATATATATATATATATATATATATATATATATATGTGAAAAAAAAGATACCGATAGTGACGAAAAAAATGTCAATTTAATATTAAATAAATAAATGTAAACAAGGTGTACAAAATAAACATATAACATATAATAAAATCAAATTCAGGAGACTCATAAGTCTAAGATGCCGGCATCAAGGAAATAAAATATTGACCTATAGGAAATTCATAACATTTTAAAATAGCGGTTGCTAAGTTAAAAACAACAATACACAAAAACTTGATTTTGCAATAAATGTGCTAATAATATATAGCAGACCAATCTTATAGGCACTTAATGAGAGTGAAAAGTAGGAAATAAAATGGTAAATCTGTGATGAATAACAACAAACCAGCAGCTTATGTTTGTGTCCGTTAGAGGCTATGAAGCGTGTGATCCGTGGATGATGACGTCACGTCATGTGACTAGTCGTACTGATCTAATCGTATCCAACGATTATAGTGTAGCGTTATATTTGAAAAAATGTGTATACCGGTATATCAAAAAGGAAAAGACAGTGTCAAATATTTTTCGTAACAGTATAAAAAGATACTTGCAAGTAACAGATCGCTGTCCTCCAATCTCTCGAGGGAGAAAAGTAATTCGGCTGATTTCCAAAAAGCAACAATGTAGATGAAATAGAGACAAGTGTCCGTCTTTTTCTTTCTGAACTCCAAGTAGATAGAAATTCTTTGTAAGGTGCTCTTTATTCAGCAGTCCTTTAGGTAGATGGTGATGTTGTAGCTAGAACCAGAGGTAACCTGCAGGCACACAGGGATTATTCATATATCCAGCTCAGGTATTGTGTATGAGCTAGAAATGAACCTGTTGTTTGTGCCGCCGTAGAACCAGGTGAGATAAAATGAAGCTCTGTGGCTATTTAAACTTGTGAACGCTGCACACAGGAATTATTCATATATCTTGCTCTGCTTGAATTGTAGAGCTCGAAATGAACCTGTGATGTGCAGGGTGGGAATATTTCTCTTAGTGACTGTAAGCAAATCTACGCGTTTCGGCAGTTACCTGCCTTTATCAAGATGCTTACAGGATGTGACAAGGAGCCTTATATAGGGAGAGTGTGTGGGTGTATCAATTAGGATATGGGCGTGTTAATAATTAACCCTTTGTTGAATGGGTCATAGATGAGATATTTAACTCATATATACATACACACATAGATATAAATATAAATAGATTCATAAGTGGATATATTGTATAGTATTTTTCAGTTATATAAGTTGTGGTTTATAAAAATGCACAATATATAAAAGATTATTATATCTGTATAAACATACCTAAATGTGTATGTTTTGAATGGCTAAAAAAATCAAGCGAAAAAATATACATTAAATACTTAACTTATACTCTATTAGGTATAGTTTCCCCGTTTATATAGAATTGGTTAAACTTTAGAAAAAATTTACTACATAATGTCATATATTCAACATCTTTGATTAGAGGGGACAATTTAATAATAAAGGAAGTGTAATAATTTTGTAAAATTGAAGTCATGATAATTCAAGATTAACTAGAAGTGGTCAGAAAAACCTAATTTTATTACAAGACCAGAGACTCCTATTTTTGCATTACTCTTTCTTTACTACTCAATGCAGCCTTTTAAAGAACAATAACATTGATAAGTTAAATAACAAACATAATAAGAAGCTAACAGAAGCTTATTATAGTGAGAAAAAACAGCCAATCAGCACAGAGAATAGTCTATAAACAGAGCACCCAGCTAACACTCATCCTCTTTCTTTTTGCTGCTCAAATCAGATAAGTGGTGCAGTCTTAAAATAAATTTTTTTAATTATTGTTATTGGTTTTCATATATATGTTTTTTATTATTTTAACTTTATTTTGACAGTATTATTTTACTGGTTACTTCTATTAATCTCCGTTATCTCTTATTTAGTTTCTTGCTCATTTTGTTTACTGTATGACCCCTTTTCCGTTTTTATCTAACTTGCTCGTTTCCTGACTGATAACCCCCCCTTTTTCCTATCCTTGTTTCTTTCGCTACGCTCGTTTTCCTGATTTTAAACTTTTACTGTCATTCTTACCTATTCAATCTTTTCCCCTGTCCTGCTTGGTTTTGTCTGTGCGGTCGCCATTTTGTGGGCCGTCCCCTTCCCGCCCATTATCGCTGACGCGATAGTTCTCTCCCCTCAGTCAGCCGGAACTTCTCAAACCGGGTGGTAACTTTGTTGCGGTTACACTCGGCTATAATATTTCAAGTGTTTAAAAAGTTTTTTACAGCCCTTTATTGCCATCTCCTGGCATCCTTTATATTTCAGTGAATTGGTTTAAAATAATTATTTAGCAATCTTGTTTCAAGCTAGTTTACAAGTTTTACCTCAGATGTGTTGTATAAAATTTTTTTTGGTTAAACTCCTTTATTAATTAAGAGTTATATTGGTATATATATTATTGCTTAAGGGAGAGTTTAATTTATTAAAACACTTTAATATTTTCTTTTACATTGCTACCTGCCAAAACATTTTATAAGCAATGTCTGAAACACAAACTAATTCACCTCCCTTAACTTTACATACAGTGCAGTCTATGATAGATTCCTCTATGAACAATTTATTTAACAAAATGACCTCTTTGATGGGAGAGAAACAAAGAAAAATATCTTTAAAAAGAAAGAAACCATCTATTGCCTATAAAGCAAGCAAAAAACTTATTGAAAAGTCACGTCAGCTTTTAGCTGAACCTAATATTCCTCACAGCAAAGGAAGAAAAACCGCTGTCAGTAGAACCCTGCACCCCGAGGGTAACCAAACGGGGGATACCTATGTACCCAAAAAACTGAAATTTAAAACACACAACATTACTGATAATCCATCTTCAGAATCTGAGGATTCAGATGGTGACGAATATACTGACATTAATTCAGACAATTTCAATGAATCAGAAAATTCTGATGGTTCCCCTGTAGCCAAAAAACTGAAAAAGAAAGCCAAAAAAATCTTATGATTACAGTGAGGACGAGGAAGACTTTATAGATTGCTTGGGCAATCCTAGGTTTAAACCTGATGAATTACACCATCCCCGGTCCGCCGAGTGGTGTCCCCCCATTGATTTAGCCAAATTTATTGACCATCAGTTACGCATTCCCCTGAAAAAACAATCCCGTAACAAAATGAAAGCTGAATGTCCTCGTCCCCTGTTACCTAAAAATGCTTCTGTCACTCCTGAGGTTGACCCTAAGATTCTTAAATTTATTGGCACCCCAGGTTATAAATTGAAAAAAGGAGTGGATAGATCCTGGAAAATATGCCAGGATAAACTTTTAGATTCTGTTGGGCCCCTTACTAAACTATTCGAACTGTCTGAGCAAGGTGTAGCTGAAAATTGTCCTTTGGACCCCTATGTAGTCAGAGAGTGCGTCCAAAGACTTCTCTGTTTTATTGGAAATACTAATTGTGCAATGTCCGGAGAAAGAAGACGTAACATCTTGAGGAAAATAGACCCTAAAATTTCCGATTTCTCCTCAAGCAATATCGCTTCAGACAGCAAGGGTCTTTTGTTTGGAGACTCATATTTAAAAGACCTAAGCCAATATGTCAACACTTTCACTAATTTAAACAAAGTAAAGACATCTGTTAAGAAAATTTTCTACCCTAACCAGGGTTTTTCTGACAGGGCCGGGAGAGGCAGAGGCCGCTTTCCCGGCCGCCATTCCTTTTTATCCAGGTCTCACTACTATCCCCAACAATCCCAATTCCAACATCAGTTTCAGACACAATTTCAAAGAGGTTATTCAGAACCATCTACCTCTTCCTTCTTCCCGACAAGAGGTCGACCCTGGACTCAGAGAGGTTTTAGGACCAGAGCCAGAGCCAGACAAGCTCCAGGTAAGTTCATTACTTCCTCCCCATGTCTCTTCTTTCCCAGAAAAAATTGGTGGCAGACTCGCCCTGTTTGCTCAAAATTGGGCTTCAATTACTTCAGACCCTTGGGTCTTTCAAGCTGTGTCAGGCATTCTCATAGAGTTCATATCTCCCCCAACACAAACTTGTCTTCCTCATCCAATTCATTTTTCTCAGGAAGACTCCCTTTTGGTCAAGAGAGAAATTTCTACTCTCTTCTCCAAAAAAGCAATTCTTCCAGTTATTCAACCCCAAGATTTTTACCTAAGCAATCTATTTTTAGTAAAAAAGAAAAACAATCAATTCAGGCCAGTCATAAATCTAAAATCTTTAAATGCCTTCGTTGTGTACCATCATTTCAAAATGGAGGGAATTCATTTATTAAGAGAATGCTTAAGAGAAAACGATTGGTTGGTTCGGCTAGATCTTACAGACGCCTATCTAACCGTCCCAATCGCTCAAGAACATTGGAAATTCTTGACATTCCGTTGGGAAGATCAGTTTTGGAATTTCACTTGTCTTCCCTTTGGCCTGTCCTCAGCCCCTTGGATTTTCACCAAGTTACTGAAACCAGTAGTGGCCTGGTTGAGACTTCGAGGGATTCGTCTGATAATTTATCTAGACGATATCTTAATTATGGACCAAGATTTTTATTCCCTTCAAAATCATCTAACTACCACAATTTCCCTTCTGGAATCCTTAGGTTTTCTTGTGAACAAACAGAAATAAATTCTTCTCCCTACAAAATCGCTGATTTTCTTAGGTTTCAAAATCAATTCGATACTCTCCACTCTGAGTCTTCCTTCGGACAAAGTGGATAAGGTTCTGGCAATTTCCTTCTTGATATTCTTCAAAGATTCAGTCCCCATCAGAACTATAGCCAGAATAGTAGGGTTACTATCATCCTCTATTCAGGCTGTCTTTCCGGCCCCCTTACATTATCGAGAACTCCAGAGATTAAAAATTCTTCATTTGAGAAAAGGGTTTTCCTACTCTCATTTGATTCCTTTATCTCTAGAGGCCAAAGAACTATCCTGGTGGCTTTCTCATTTAGAAGCCTGGAATGGGAGAGCCATTTTTGGCAGGACTCCAGATTTTGTTATAGAATCCGACGCCAGTCTTTCCGGCTGGGGTGCGCGTTGCGGTCCTTCCATCACAGGTGGCAAATGGACATTGGAGGAGAAACGTTTCCATATCAATTGTTTGGAATTATTGGCTGGCTCGTTTGCAGTCAAAAGTTTTGCCAAATTTTCTTCTCCAGTTTCTATTCTTCTTCGCATGGACAATATTTCAGCAGTGCGATATCTCAATCGTTTGGGAGGCACCAAATCAAGGAATTTGTCCAACATAACCAAGGAATTTATTCATCTTTGTTTAGACAGGAATATTTCTATAAAAGCGGAATATATTCCAGGACAATCGAACGCAGCTGCAGATTGGGGATCTCGTCATTTGACAGATTCCAGCGATTGGAGACTAGAGGAACAAAGAGGCTCCTGTTTCCTCTCACTTCCTCTCTATGGGTCATAACATCAGTCAGCTCAGATTCCAAATAATTGAACAGATTGATAGACCAAGGAGGGGGGGTAATAGAGAACATATACTAAAAACAAGAGAGATGTTTTGGATATACAAATTGGAAAGCTTAATACCTAAGGGTATGAATAAAGACTTCGATTGGAGTCTGTTCTACTAAATATTTGTCTTTCCTAAAACATCTCTGGAGATAGGTAAATCTTCCCTTTCTAATGGGCTGAGTATTATGATACCTGCATTTTTTTACCTTAAAGTATTTTTCCTACAATAACCCCTTTTAATGGGCTGAGTAAATTTGAGGGAAATGTCTGAAAATTATCTGTACATATAAAAATACTAAAGAGAAAAGAAAAAATTATTTTCAAGATAGGCCTACAGTGTTCAAATTGACAGTAATCCATATAATCTCCAGTAGCAATTTTTTGAAACTTATAAAATCAACTCTGGAATGAAAGAGTTTAAATTAGCATTTATATAACAAGTAAATAGCATCTGCATATCTGCATATTGTGTGTAATATTTCTTCTATTTTAATTTTGTACATATGATTTTATCTTTTAACACTGTTTGATACTTAAACCTTTTCAATGTGACTATTCAGAATGCTTATTTGCAATAGGAACATATATGTTAGATGGCCACAAGATGGCAGTGATGCAATAACGAGTGGTCACATGATAACAGGTGAACAATTGACCAGGTGTAAAGTATTTAAATGATGAATCAGTGTATGTTCAGTATACATGACTAAGGACCTATAGCAGGTCTGAAACGTTGTATGTTTGTCTAAGACCCCATTAATGAAGAAATAAAGGTCTTTTAATTATTGGTGGCTGGAACAAATCATTATTTCTACTTGGAGCGATTGGAGACTAGACAGGAAAATGTTTTTATTCCTTCAATCTCTCAGAGGTCCATTTTGTCTGGATCTTTTTGCGTCCAGGACCAATTTTCAAATTCGCCCATACTTCAGCTGGCGCCCAGACCCAGAAGCTGCGGCCATAGATGCTTTTCTACATACATGGCCCCCCCAGAAAGCTTATGCTTTCCCTCCATTCTCAATGATCCCGAGGACAATTTCAACAGTCCGCAGGGATCTCCTGTGCCTAAACATAGTAACTCCATTTTTGGCCAACCCAATCTTGGTATCCCTCCCTTCTGGAGATGTCCACCAATCTTCCAATTCTTTTTCCTCCACTTCCTCACCTGTTAGTCAACCCGGAGGGCGAATTTCACAGTCTAATTCTCCAAGGCCCTCTTCTTCTGATAGCATGGACAATATCAGGGGACCCTGGTCTCTCCGAGGTCTTTCGGAGGGAGCTAGATCCCTCATTCAAGATTCCTGGGCCCCAGGTACCCGCAGATGTTATTTTGCCGCATGGTCAAAATGGTCTAGCTGGTGCTTGCGTAGGGAATTGGATCCCATTTCTTCGGATTTAACCGAAGTTATTAACTACCTGTCCCATCTTTTTGACTCAGGCCTAGCATACAGAACAGTTAATGTCCATAGATCAGCTATTTCAGCCAGACATAATTTAATCAATAATTGACCTGTTGGCAAACACCCTTTAGTTTGTAGAGTTCTTAAATCCATTAGATTAAAGCATCCTCCTGTTCCCAAACATGAATTCTTCTGGGATGTAGATTTAATTTTCTCCCTTTTTAAATCTTGGCCAGATAATAACTTGTTATCTCTAAAACAACTTTCCGCTAAGCTTGCTACCCTACTCTGTCTTATTTCTTTCAGAAGAGTATCTGATGTGAAAGCCTTGGACTGGAACTCTAAACGTTTCTCTCCTGAAGGAGTTACCTTTTTTCTTTCTCGCAGAACAAAAACCTTATCTACTTCCATTTTCTACCCTTATCTTCCTTCTGAACCTTCTCTTTGTGTGGTTGAGTGCCTAAAATCATATGAATCTAGAACCTTGATTTTTAGGAAAATTAACTATAATCAACTGCTTATTTCCTTTGTCCCTCCTCATGCTCCTATCACTTCTACCTCTATTGCTAGGTGGGTTAAATGGGTCATGAAAGAGGCTGGTATCAACATTTCTTTTTCAGCTCATTCTGTTAGAGGTTCTGCTGCCTCAAAAGCCTTTCTGAAAGTGGCTCCTCTTCAACAAATTTTAAATGCTGCTGATTGGTCTTCTGATTCCATTTTTAAACAGTTTTACTTCAGACCCATTCAACATGCCTCGCTTAATCTATTCTCCTAATCTGCTTTAAACTTGCAAAAATAGGAGTCTCTGGTCTTGTAATAAAATTCTGATTATCCTAATATTTTAAAGGTATAATCTAGATTTTATTAAAGACACAGAGACGAGTATTTTCCCTCCTCAAATAGATAATTGTTTTTTACCCACCCTGGTATTTATTATTATATGTTATTAACATTTTTTGTTTCTTAACAGTATCCATGTAACTCCAATCCTTTCTCATCTTCTGGATTCTTTCCTTCAACTCAGAGGTCTCTTCATCCATCTACTGAATGCTGGACATCTAGTCTGCCTTCTATCAAGTTCAACATTTCATGGAATTCCATCCATCAATTCTACAAGAAGTTGGCGTTCGCTTCCCTTTGTTGTTTTGGACTTTTTGGACTTTTAATGATGTTTAATATCTTATTCCTTTGGAGCATCAACTAGAAAGAGGATGAGTGTTAGCTGGGTGCTCTGTTTATAGACTATTCTCTGTGCTGATTGGCTGTTTTTTCTCACTATAATAAGCTTCTGTTAGCTTCTTATGTTTATGTTATTTAACTTATCAATGTTATTGTTCTTTAAAAGGCTGCATTGAGTAGTAAAGAAAGAGTAATGCAAAAATACTCGTCTCTGTGTCTTTAATAAAATCTAGATTATACCTTCAAAATATTAGGATAATCGGAATTGTTTATTACGTGTTTCTAGAAAACTGTAATTAGTGATAAGATTAATTTTACATGTTAGATGTTAAATGTGATGTTTATGTTTACTGCCATATTTATATAATTGAGTTTAAATCAAATGAGCTATTTAATCCTAATGGATATATTGTTTTGAATTTAAAAATTAACTCCGCTTCTTTTTTGAGAAGCATCTTTTCCATATTGCCACCTCTATGACTCATTTTTACTTTTTTTATACCCAAAACTGAAAACAGTTTAAATCCCCATGGTGGACCTCAGCAAAGTGTTTGTAGAGTATTGTTTTGGTATTTGCATGCTTTATATTCAAAATGTGTTCTCGCATACGGTCCCTTAATAATCTGCTGGTTTGGCCAATGTAAAATAAATCACAAGAACATTTTATACAGTAAATTACATTAGAGTCACTGCATTTAATAGTGTCCTTTATATGAAAAGTGAATAGTTTGTCAGTAGATGTGATCTTTTTAGTTTTATTACTATGTTTGCAGGATTTGCATTTAATGCAAGGAAAAAAGCCAAATATTTTTTCTTTTCTTAAATCTCTATCAATGTAATTAGTACTAGTTCCTTTGAATTCACTGGGTGCCAAAAAACTCTTTAGATTTTTTTGCCTTTTTGAATACAAGGTCAGGATGCTTTTTAACTTTAGTACCTATCTATTAAACAGATTTACTGAGAAAGGTTATAGTCAGAAAAAAATCAAAAACACTATGTTATCGATTAGAGAAATTGATAGATCCAGTTTATTAAAAAACAATAACAAAAATAGAAATAAAAATTCATGAGACAAATACTACTTCCACTAGTCAAATTTTTGTTCCATTTATCACAGAATATAATGCTCAACATAATGAGATTAGAGCCATTTTAAACAAACACTGGCACTATATTGAAAAAGATCCTATATTAGGTACAAAAGTAAAAAAACATCCTGACCTTGTATTCAAAAAGGCAAAAAATTCTAAAGAGTTTTTTGGCACCCAGTGAATTCAAAGGAACTAGTACTAATTATATTGATAGAGATTTAAGAAAAGAAAAAATATTTGGCTTTTTTCCTTGCACTAAATGCAAATCCTGCAAACATAGTAATAAAACTAAAAAGATCACATCTACTGACAAACTATTCACTTTTCATATAAAGGACACTATTAAAATTCAGTGACTCTAATGTAATTTACTGTATAAAATGTTCTTGTGATTTATTTTACATTGGCCAAACCAGCAGATTATTAAGGGACCGTATGCGAGAACACATTTTGAATATAGAGCATGCAAATACCAAAACAATACTCTACAAACACTTTGCTGAAGTCCACCATGGGGATTTAAACTGTTTTCAGTTTTGGGTATAAAAAAAAAGTAAAAATGAATCATAGAGGTGGCAATATGGAAAAGATGCTTCTCAAAAAAGAAGCGGAGTTAATTTTTAAATTCAAAACAATATATCCATTAGGATTAAATAGCTCATTTGATTTAAACTCAATTATATAAATATGGCAGTAAACATAAACATCACATTTAACATCTAACATGTAAAATTAATCTTATCACTAATTACAGTTTTCTAGAAACACGTAATAAACAATTAGGTTTTTCTGACCACTTCTAGTTAATCTTGAATTATCATGACTTCAATTTTACAAAATTATTACACTTCCTTTATTATTAAATTGTCCCCTCTAATCAAAGATGTTGAATATATGACATTATGTAGTAAATTTTTTCTAAAGTTTAACCAATTCTATATAAACGGGGAAACTATACCTAATAGAGTATAAGTTAAGTATTTAATGTATATTTTTTCTCTTGATTTTTTTAGCCATTCAAAACATACACATTTAGGTATGTTTATACAGATATAATAATCTTTTATATATTGTGCATTTTTATAAACCACAACTTATATAACTGAAAAATACTATACAATATATCCACTTATGAATCTATTTATATTTATATCTATGTATGTATGTATATATGAGTTAAATATCTCATCTATGACCCATTCAACAAAGGGTTAATTATTAACACGCCCATATCCTAATTGATACACCCACACACTCTCCCTATATAAGGCTCCTTGTCACATCCTGTAAGCATCTTGATAAAGGCAGGTAACTGCCGAAACGCGTAGATTTGCTTACAGTCACTAAGAGAAATATACCCACCCTGCACATCACAGGTTCATTTCGAGCTCTACAATTCAAGCAGAGCAAGATATATGAATAATTCCTGTGTGCAGCGTTCACAAGTTTAAATAGCCACAGAGCTTCATTTTATCTCACCTGGTTCTACGGCGGCACAAACAGGTTCATTTCTAGCTCATACACAATACCTGAGCTGGATATATGAATAATCCCTGTGTGCCTGCAGGTTACCTCTGGTTCTAGTTACAGTATCACTATCTACCTAAAGGACTGCTGAATAAAGAGCACCTTACAAAGAATTTCTATCTACTTGGAGTTCAGAAAGAAAAAGACGGACACTTGTCTCTATTTCATCTACATTGTTGCTTTTTAAAAATCAGCCGAATTACTTTTCTCCCTCGAGAGAGATTGGAGGACAGCGATCTGTTACTTGCAAGTATCTTTTTATACTGTTACGAAAAATATTTGACACTGTCTTTTCCTTTTTGATATACCGGTATACACATTTTTTCAAATATAACGCTACACTATAATCGTTGGATATGATTAGATCAGTACGACTAGTCACATGACGTGACGTCATCATCCACGGATCACACGCTTCATAGCCTCTAACGGACACAAACATAAGCTGCTGGTTTGTTGTTATTCATCACAGATTTACCATTTTATTTCCTACTTTTCACTCTCATTAAGTGCCTATAAGATTGGTCTGCTATATATTATTAGCACATTTATTGCAAAATCAAGTTTTTGTGTATTGTTGTTTTTAACTTAGCAACCGCTATTTTAAAATGTTATGAATTTCCTATAGGTCAATATTTTATTTCCTTGATGCCGGCATCTTAGACTTATATGAGTCTCCTGAATTTGATTTTATTATATGTTATATGTTTATTTTGTACACCTTGTTTACATTTATTTATTTAATATTAAATTGACATTTTTTTCGTCACTATCGGTATCTTTTTTCACATATATATATTCAACATCTTGATTAATTTTGTAATCAATTTTATTATATCATTATTACATTCTATTAACTTTAGGTTTGCTCCTTCCAGAGCGCTTATCCCACACCTCCCCACTTTCTATTTTATATATGGCTTTGGCATTGCTTTTTGGTAATTAGAAGGCCGCTAAATGCCACTGTGCACCACACGTGTATTATACCCAGCAGTGAAGGGGTTAATTAGGTAGCTTGTAGGGTTAATTTTAGCTGTAGTGTAGTAGACAACCCAAAGTATTGATCTAGGCCTATTTTGTAATATTTCATGCCACCATTTCACCACCAAATGCGATCAAATAAAAAAAAATTGTTCACTTTTTCACAATTTTAGGTTCCTCACTAAAATTATTTACAAACAGTTAGTGCAATCATGGCACAAATGGTTGTAAATGCTTCTCTGGGATCCCCTTTGTTTAGAAATAGCAGACATATATGGCTTTGGCATTACTTTTTGGTAATTAGAAGGCCGCTAAATGCTGCTGCGCACCACACGTATATTATGCCCAGCAGTGAAGGTGGTTAATTAGGTAGCTTGTAAGGTTAATTTTAGCTTTAGTGTAGAGATTAGATTCCCACCTGATACATCCCACCCCCTGAGCCCCCCTCAAACAGCTCCCTTCCCTCCCCGACAATTGTCACCGCTATCTTAAGTACTGGCAGAAAGTCTGCCAGTATAAATAAAATATAAAAATAAAATCTAAAGCTAGATATAGATATTCATTCCCCCATACCCCCCCCCCAAACAGCTCTCAGCCTCCCCCCCCTCAACCTAATGGCCACCATCTTAGGTACTGGCAGCTCTCTGCTAGTACCCAGTTTACAAAAAAAAAAAAAAAAAAAAAAAAAAAAAAAAAAAAAAAAAAGTGCCTATTCTTCTAAAATAAACTTAACACCCCATTTTCTGTAGTGTAGCTGCCCCCCCCCTTAATACACTACCCCCCTCCCTGATCCCTTTACAAACATTTTATTTCCCCCTCCCTTTCCCTCCTTGCACAACGAACATAACGTTTATGTCCACGTGCGCTAGCTCCCGAGCCCTGCGCGATCCTAGACACTCAGGAACCGGATCTAGCACCAGCGAAGGGCCACCCACCCGCCTCCCTGCTATGGCTCCCACCCACCAACGATAGGCACCATCGCTGGCCGATACAGAGAGGGCCACAGAGTGGCTCTCTCTGCATCGGATGCTTAAAAAAATGTTATTGCAGGATGCCTCAATATTAAGGCATCACTACAATAACATGAAAGCAGCTAGTGCTTGAAAACCCTTAAGATGTACAGGGTATGTCTTTGGTCCTTAAGTGGTTAAAGGGATATTAAAGTCAAAATTAAAACTTGCATGATTCAGATAAGTGCTTTGTTCTCTTGGTATCCTTTGTTGAAAAAGAATACACATATCCTACACAAGTGGGAGCTAGATGCCGATTGGTGCCTGCACACTTTTGTCTCTTGTGATTGGCTAACTAGATATGTTCAGCTAGCTGCCAGTAATGCAATGCTGTTCCTTCAGCAAAGGATAACAAGAGAATTAAGCATATTTGATAATATAAGTAAATTGGAAAGTTGTTTGAAATTCTATGTTCTATCCAAATGAAAGAAAAGTTTGAGGTTTCCTGTCCCATTAACAAAAAGGATACCAAAGGAACTATTAAAAAACAATAAAGGACAGAGATTATCCTTAAAACCCTTTATTAAAATACATTAACTGTTTTAATACATAATTAGTTAAGAATGATTTCATGTGCTTTCCACATGTAAGAGAAACAGGCTTAGAGTATGAAATGGTCTTACCTTTTCTCTTGATTGCCTTGAGCTGACTTAGTTGAATTAATTTATCCAAGTACCAGAGGCAGCGGGCTTTGTGGTCACGAACGTTTCCATCCTTATGCTCTTTAAGTCCATGAAGCTCTTGCAGAACAAACAGTCCATGCCTGGTAAAACAATTTGTTACATGCTAAGGTTTAATAAAGAACAAAGAGCTCATTTAAAAAAGGGACATCAGTGTTGTGACCAACCTTTCTAGCCTTTGCTTTATGGCCACTGTTTTTGAAATGCAAGAAAACCAAAATTGTGGCCAATCTTCAACACGTTAAGTCCTGCTTTTTGGTCACATTTCTACAGCGGAGATAATGAACACTTAGACATTGTGTGGGGCAGCATTTTGTATATTGTCTGTGGGGTAGGGCAGACGTACAGCCTTATCCATGCAGTCCCAAGGAATGTTTTGATGCCAAGGGGGCTTGTCTCAATGGGGAGGAACTGGCAACAAGCAAGTCTGACAATGGCCCAGTAATGGCTTCCTGCAGTGTCTGACTCAGCAAAGCAGTATGGGACAAGAGAGGAAAGTCCATTTAAAGGACCAATAAATACAGTAGATTTGCATAACTAACAAATATATGATAAAAACACAATTTATGCTTACCTGATAAATTTCTCTTGTGGTGTATCCAGTCCACGAATCATCCATTACTTGTGGGATATTCTCATTCCCAACAGGAAGTTGCAAGAGGACACCCACAGCAGAGCGGTTATATAGCTCCTCCCCTAACTGCCATATCCAGTCATTCGACCGAAAACAAGCCGAGAAAGGAGAAACCGTAGGGTGCAGGGGTGACTAGTTTAAATTTAAAAATTACCTGCCTTAAAATGACAGGGCAGGCCGTGGACTGGATACACCACAAGAGAAATAAATTTATCAGGTAAGCATAAATTATGTTTTCTCTTCTAAGGTGTATCCAGTCCACGGATCATCCATTACTTGTGGGATACCAATACCAAAGCTAAAGTACACGGATGAAGGGAGGGACAAGGCAGGTACTTAAACGGAAGGTACCACTGCCTGTAATAGCTTTCTCCCAAAAATAGCCTCCGAAGAAGCAAAAGTATCAAATTTGTAGAATTTTGAAAAAGTATGAAGCGAAAACCAAGTCGCCGCCTTGCAAATCTGTTCAACAGAAGCCTCATTTTTAAAGGCCCAAGTGGAAGCCACAGCTCTAGTAGAATGAGCTGTAATCCTTTCAGGAGGCTGCTGTCCAGCAGTCTCATAGGCTAAGCGGATTATGCTTCTTAGCCAAAAAGAAAGAGAGGTTGCCGAAGCCTTTTGACCTCTCCTCTGTCCAGAGTAGATAACAAACAAAGCAGATGTTTGACGAAAATCTTTAGTAGCTTGTAAGTAAAACTTTAAAGCACGAACCACGTCCAGATTGTGTAATAGACGTTCCTTCTTTGAAGAAGGATTAGGACACAAGGATGGAACAACAATCTCTTGATTGATATTCTTGTTAGATACCACCTTAGGTAAAAACCCAGGTTTGGTACGCAGGACTACCTTATCCATATGGAAAATCAGATAAGGAGAATCACATTGTAAGGCAGATAACTCGGAGACTCTACGAGCCGAGGAAATAGCTACCAAAAAAAGAACTTTCCAAGATAAAAGTTTGATATCTATGGAATGAAGAGGTTCAAACGGAACTCCTTGAAGAACCTTAAAAAACAAATTTAAGCTCCATGGCGGAGCAACAGGTTTAAACACAGGCTTGATTCTAACCAAAGCCTGACAAAATGCCTGAACATCTGCCAGACGCTTGTGCAAAAGGACAGAGCAGAAATCTGTCCCTTTAAGGAACTAGCTGACAATCCTTTTTCCAAACATTCTCGGAGAAAGGATAATATCCTGGGAATCCTGACCTTACTCCATGAGTAACCCTTGGATTCACACCAATAAAGATATTTACGTCATATCTTATGGTAAATTTTCCTGGTGACAGGCTTTCGTGCCTGTATTAAGGTATCAATGACTGACTTGGAGAAGCCACGCTTTGATAAAATCAAGCGTTCAATCTCCAGGCAGTCAGTCTCAGAGAAATTAGATTTGGATGGTTGAAAGGACCCTGAAGTAGAAGGTCCTGTCTCAGAGGCAGAGTCCATGGTGGAAAGGATGACATGTCCACTAGATCTGCATACCAGGTCCTGCGTGGCTACGCAGGCGCCATCAAAATCACTGATGCTCTCTCCTGCTTGATCTTGGCAATCAGATGAGGGAGCAGAGGAAACGGTGGAAACACATAAGCCAGGTTGAAAGACCAGGGCGCTGCTAGAGCATCTATCAGCGTCGCCTTGGGATCCCTGGACCTGGATCTGTAACAAGGAAGCTTGGCGTTCTGGCGAGACGCCATGAGATCCAGTTCTGGTTTGCCCCAACGATGAATCAATTGTGCAAACACCTCAGGATGGAGTTCCCACTCCCCCGGATGAAAAGTCTGACGACTTGGAAAATCCGCCTCCCAGTTCTCTACACCTGGGATATGGATAGCTGATAGGTGGCAAGAGTGAATCTCTGCCCAGCGAATTATTTTTGAAACTTCTAACATCGCTAGGGAACTTCTTGTTCCCCCTTGATGGTTGATGTAAGCCACAGTCGTGATGTTGTCCGACTGAAATCTGATGAACCTCAGAGTTGCTAATTGAGGCCAAGCCTGAAGAGCATTGAATATAGCTCTTAGTTCCAGAATATTTATTGGAAGGAGTGACTCCTCCTGAGTCCACGATCCCTGAGCCTTCAGGGAGTTCCAGACTGCACCCCAACCTAGAAGGCTGGCATCTGTTGTTACAATTGTCCAATCTGGCCTGCGAAAGGTCATACCTTTGGACAGATGGACCCGAGATAGCCACCAGAGAAGAGAATCCCTGGTCTCTTGATCCAGATTTAGTAGAGGGGACAAATCTGTGTAATCCCCGTTCCACTGACTGAGCATGCATAGTTGCAGTGGTCTGAGATGTAAGCGTGCAAACGGCACTATGTCCATTGCCGCTACAATTAAGCCAATCACTTCCATACACTGAGCCACCGAAGGGCGCGGAATGGAATGAAGAACACGGCAGGAATTTAGAAGCTTTGATAACCTGGACTCAATCAGGTAAATTTTCATTTCTACAGAATCTATCAGAGTCCCTAGGAAGGAAACTCTTGTGAGTGGGGATAGAGAACTCTTTTCCTCGTTCACTTTCCACCCTGACGCCTGTATCAGGATGTCGTCTAAATAAGGGGCCACTGCTATGCCCTGCAGCCTTAGGACCGCCAGAAGCGACCCTAGAACCTTCGTAAAGATTCTTGGAGCTGTAGCTAATCCAAAGGGAAGAGCTACAAACTGGTAATGCCTGTCTAGGAAGGCAAACCTGAGAAACCGATGATGATCCAACGCCCAGGGATCCTGGACATCTCTTGCCCACGCCTGGGCAAAGAGTGAAAGTCTGCCCCCTACTAGATCCGTTACCGGCTAGGGGGCCGTTCCTTCATGCTGTCTTAGAGGCAGCAGCAGGCTTTTTGGCCTGCTTACCTTTGTTCCAGGTCTGGTTTGGTCTCTAGACCGTCTTGGACTGAGCAAAAGTTCCTTCTTTTGTATTAGAGGAAGTTGATGCCGCACCTGCCTTGAAGTTTCGAAAGGCACGAAAACTAGACTGTTTGGCCCTTGATTTGGACCTGTCCTAAGGAAGGGCATGACCTTTTCTCCACTCTCTTACTACCTCCATGCTTGTTGAGAGTTTCAAGAGAATGACTGGATATGGCAGTTAGGGGAGGAGCTATATAACAGCTCTGCTGTGGGTGTCCTCTTGCAACTTCCTGTTGGTAATGAGAATATCCCACAAGTAATGGATGATCCGTGGACTGGATACACCTTACAAGAGAAAAGACAATGCAATAGCACTTAGTCTGAACTTCATGTGAGTAATAGATTTTTATGTGACAAATATCAACAATATGTTTATTTACACTCCCTCTGTATCATGTAACAACCATCAGCCAATCACCAATGCATATAAGTATATTCTGTGAATTCTTGCAAATGCTCAGTAGGAGATGGTGACTCAAAATGTGTAAAGATTGTGCAATTTTACTTCTATTAAAAAAATGTGCAAAGTTGTTTAAAGGAACACTAAACCCAAACATTTGTTTCATGATTCAGATAGAGCATGCAATTTTAAGAAACTTTCTAATTTGCTCCTATTATCAATTTATTTGTTCTCTTACTATCTTTATTTAAAAAAGCAGGAATGTAAAGCTTATGAGCCAGCCCATTTTAGGTTCAGCACCCTGAATAGTGCTTGCTTATTGGTGGCTACATTTAGCCACCAATCAGCAAGCGCAACCCAGGTGTTGAACAAAAAAATGGGCCGGCTCCTAAGCTAAGATTCCTGCTTTTCAAATAAAGATAGCAAGAGAACAAACAACATTTGATAATAGGAATAAATTAGAAAGTTGTTAAAAATTGCATGCTCTGAATCATGAAAAAAAATTGGGTTTAGTATCCCTTTAAAATTGCATGCTCTATCTGAATCATGTAAGTTTAATTTTGACTTAAGGGTCCCTTTAACTAGCTTTCCTGGGAAAGCTTGGGTGTATTTTGAATTGTTTCAGAGCAGACTGGGTAAACTGGTCCTTGGATAAGCTCTAGAAAAGTGAGTAAAGCAACTTTTAAATGTCAGAAAGAATACAAAGATCAACAGCTGGGTGAAGGCTGTGACACACTGCAAGCGGAGCAGCGCACAGCGTGTAGATTCGGATGTGTGCGCTCAGTGTGTCCTGCCTTTTCATCTCTGAGCACTGTGCCGCGTCAGGTCGCGTAGCTGAGCGCACAGAGATGAAATATTTGAACTTCAGAAGCGATGCGAAGCAGCTGCTTCGCCTCGTGCCGCATCCCTTGCAATGTGTCACAGCCTTAAGAGATTGTAAAGAAAGTATTTGTAGTTGGGTCTATATTCCCATACAAATAGAATTTTATTATTAAAATCCAAGCCATCAGTTATAAAGTAGTGATATTGTTCAATTAGTAATTTCCTTTGGACTTGTCATAACCAGGCCAGCAATTCCGGTTTCTTCCAAAGAAACAATTAGTTGGCAGAGTTTCATTTGAAATTTGTTTTTAGCCTTGGGGGGGGGGGGGGGGTGTTAAACAGGAATATTAAGGGGTCAAGCTGCAGATTACTATCTAGTGCTCTGTTCATTTATTTCAATATAGAGATTTACAGAATAGCTGGATTTTGTGTGCCAGATTCTAAGCATTGTCTCCTGCATTGATTGGTTGCCTCTGGGAATACATGTCTAAAGTACCAATGGGTTGCCACAAAGATTGCCTTCTGTTCTTTGATGGATATAGTTAATTCAGTGTTCTCCCCCTGACTTATTTGGTGGGGATGCCACCTGGCTGATTTTATTGGACCAAAGCAAAATGGGAAAAGATATTTGTGCTAAAGTAAAGTTACTAAAAACACAGTGCAAAATAGGGAAACCCTATAATTCCAAAGAAACGTGAAAGAAGATTCATCTTAGAAAAGAGAAAAAAGTACTATGCGCTACTATGAGCAGCTGAATTAGTAACCACGATGACAATAATAATGTGTATTAAGTTTAAAAAAATGTGCATATGCGATTATAAAGTAAAAAATGTGTGCCACAATGGGAACAATAAAAAATGGATAATCACATTAAAGTGTGGTGTATTCAAGAAGTGGGTAATCACTTAAAGTGTGGTGTATAAATATAAATACACCCACTTTAAGTGATTACCCACTTCTTGAATACACCACACTTTCATGTGATTTTCCATTTTTTATTGTTGCACACATTTTTTACTTTATATTCACATATGCACATTTTTTTTACACTTGTAAATACACATTATTATTGTCATCTTGGTTACTAATTCAGCTGCTCATAGTAGGGCATAGTACATTTTTCTCTTTTCTAAGAGAAACCTTCTTCTGATTTTATTGGCCCCCCTGGTTACAATCTAAGCCAATGTTAAAGGGACAGTCTAGTCAAAATGAAAATGTCCAATTTACCAGACCTGCCTGGTACCATTTTTACCCCTTAACACATAGTAATGGCACTGCCTACTAAAATAAGCAAACTAAAAAAAAGTGAAACAAGTAGGGGTGTAGAAAGAGGGTACATTTCATTGAAAATATGCATAAACAAAAACGTACGCTTTCGTTCACTCAAAGAATTGGAAGGACTAAAATAAAGCTAATCCATCAAATGACCATTTAAAGAAATATCAAGGTAATTTGTTTACATATGAATTATATATATATCATTGTGTAAAAAGGACATTAAACAACACATTCTATTTAAAAGTGTTGAAACTGATTTTTATTCGGTAACAGGAAATGCACAACAGGTCTGTGGGATAGAAGCTCACTGGCTGAGAAGGAATATTTGTAAACAGAGACGACCCATAAGTATAAGGGGACTACGCGTTTCTTGACTATGCAGTTCTACTATGTCCTTTAAATCTACAGGATTTATAAGTACTGGCAATTTAAAACCAGTAGTAAAATTAATTCCACTGACAAGTTTAAAGTTTACCAGTACTGAAAAACTACATAAAACATGAAATGACTAACAATTTTTTTTTCTGAGCAATTCAACAGCTATAGAAATACTATGTAAATTTGACACACTAACTAGTCAAATGATTCTCAGTAACTTCTACTAACAAATATAACTTACTTCTTGTTCTCGGTCATATCCTGGAGCTCCTCTGTAGTCAGATTCCTAAAGGCTTCAGAGGCAGTCTCAAGCAACTTATATTCCACAGGTGAGATAACGTCAGTGTGGTCAAGGTCAAAATACAGAACAGTGACAGAAAATAAAAAAAAGACGTACATCAAATATTCTGCAATGTCAATAAAAACATTTTTTTTTAAAAAAGAGCGTATGTTTATGAACGGTAAAAGATACGGCTATCAAGCTTGTAGACATCCTCAAGTTTGTCTGCTTTAGCATTACATGGTGGCAGAAACAATGAATACTCTTGTTCTTCATTGCTTACAGCATCTTTCATCAACTCTAGAAAGAAAGGGAAAAATTACTATATGACCTCTACAATTATAAGGGTTGTGTCATCACATATTGCTATGACAACCAAAGTATGGCCCCAAATGATAGACAGAATGACAGAGTGCCGCTAAAAGCAGCCCTATCTGGTACCCTATACAGAAAAAGTTACATATGGGCATCCTATATAACCACAACACTGGACAGTGCTGCAGGGTACAGAACCACATATTACAGTGATAATTGGATAATATCACAAATTAGGGAGATGTTTTACTAAGCTAACCGTTACCTTGTCTTTTCCAAACTTAACCTGGTGTTTCTCCCAATCAGGATTAACATGTAACATATCTTAGACTTATCCTTTTGATTATACCCAGGGTGGTCAGAATTGCCATTCTTCTAGCAAAACAAGCAGATATATGGAAGTGACAGTAGCCATATTAGTGTAAGACGACAGATTTTAGCAAACAGGTTCCTTATATAGCTGTGTTTTATATGAAGACAATTTTGATTTTGACCTTTAATTGCCAATATCTATATCAATATCTGATATACCCTCCAGGACACGAGTCTTCTTAGTACACCAGGCATCTGCCCAGATTGGTAAAAGTCATTGCTGAACAGTCACTTAGAATTTTCTGCACTACAATAGAATGTTGTGTATTTCTAGTTTTCAGAACTTAGTGAGATCAGTATAGAAGATTTTGCTGTTATATATAGGTACTAGTTAGTGTGTCCTGAATAGGACAAATGTGCAATTTTTTTCCCCTTTGTTTTTATTGAATTTTAAATAAATTTAACAGAACACAATCCTGCTCATATATGGTCTGAACATTACAAATGGAAGAAAACCGACAGTCCGCTTATTCCAAATCCAAGGAGACTTGATTGTCTGTTAATGTAACAACAAAAAGCAAACAGTTGTCAATGGCATTAAAGGGACATGAAACACTTTTCTTTCATAATTCAGATAGAGCATATCATTTTACTTCTAATGTCTAGCTTAGTTCTCTTGGTATCCTTTTTTTAAAAGAATACCTAGGTAGGCTCAAGAGCTGGGAGTGAGCTACTGATTGGTGGCTGCTCATATATACCTCTTATTGACTTACTAATGTTTTCAGCTAGCTCCCAGTAGTGCATTAATGATCCTTCAATAAAGGATAGCAAGAGAATGAAGCAAAATTGATAGGAGTAAATTGGAAACATAAAAATTGTATGCTCTAGATGAATCATGAAAGAAAAACTGAGTTTAATGTCCCTTTAATGAAGAAATGTGCCATACAAGGATGAGAGAGAATGCAGAGGAGAAAGGGAGGGGGGAAATCCGCATGAATGATCTCACTGTTAAAGGGACATGAAACCCAAAAAAAAATTCCTTTCATGATTTAGAAAGAGCATGCAATTGTAAGCAACTTTCTAATTTACTTCTGTTATCTAATTTCCTTTATTCTCTTCATATACTAGATAGGCTCAGTAGATGCCGATTGGTGGCTGCACATAGACGCCTCTTGTGATTGGCTCAACCATGTGCATTGCTACTTCTTCAAAGGATATTTAAAGAATGAAGCAAATTAAATAGAAGTACATTGGAATATTGTTTAAAATTGTATTCTGTACCTGAATTATGAAAGAAAAATGTTGGGTTAAGTGTCTCTTTAAATGTGTATGTAGGCTACAATATTACATTTAACTATTAGACTGCTTAATGCCTCTGTTGTAAAACCCTGCATCAGACATGCAATACACTTCTGCTCCTAAGCAAGAAAAGGTTGGTGAACCAATCAGGAGTTGTATACTTGCATAGCCACTGTGGAGCGGACTCTATGGCCTTGTTTCCATTGCTGCCGTAAACTGGTGGTAACAAGTATCTCAATTTATGTCTATAGAGATGTTCGTAAGCACCAGTTTATAATACTAATGGAAACTAAGCCCATATGTTATATTCTCCAATTAACTGCCCATGTAGCTCCCATTAAATGCCTATATGTTTAACAAGAGTTAGGGACAAGAATTTGTTAAATGATAAAGTTCTCCAGCAGATTACAGCATTTCACTATAGAACTTCTAATGCCAGCAATGTATGATGTAGATACACAGCCAGCTGATTCTCAGGATTGTCTTATTTACCTGACGCTCCTCTGCTTTCTATGATATCTCCTGCAGCCTTTTCCATAGCTTTGCTTAAAAGTTCACTGCCAACTTGGTTTAATTTGCGAGAATTCAAGGCACGTTTCTGCTTGTTGGTACCAAAGGCTTCTATCAGGGCATCAACCTGTAGGACAAATTGAATATATAAGTAATATACATATGCACAGGCAACATTTTTGGCTCTGCCAAATCTTTTGTAACAAATATTCAAAATTCTTCGTATTTGGAATATTCGCCTCCGGTGCCAGTCATTATTCGCCTCCGGTGCCAGTCATTATTCGCCTTGTTTTAAACTAAATAAATACCAAGCATTTGTGGAACATTTACATTCATTTTCATTAAACAAATATACATGTTCACCTGTAGCGACTAAAATACTTACCTAAGCGTGCTGGAGAGCCACACCAAGTTGCTCATCTTCTTCACAGAGCCTCGTCCGTACTAACAATAGGTTCCCAGGGTCTGCATTAAAAGACCTTTTCCTTTAGTGCAGGCCCTGGAAGCCGCCATGCTAAGCATCATGTTAGCGCAGCCTAGGCTCTGTGAAGAAGAGGATCGCATTAGTGCAGCTCTCCAGCATGCTTAGGTAAGTATTTTAGCTATTGAAAGGAAATGAAGGCATACTGCCGCATTTGGCATTTTTCCTTTGCTTTCTTTAAAGGAACAGACTAGTCAAAATTAAACTTTTTATGATTCAGATAGGGCATGCAATTTTAATCATCTTTCCAATTTATTTTAATCATCAAATTTGCTTTGTTCTCTTGTTATTTTTTGTTGAAAGCTAAACCTAGGTAGGCTTATATGCTAAGTTATAAGCCCTTGAAGGCCACCTCTTATCTCAGTGCATTTTGACATTTTTTCAAGCTAGTTCATGTGTGCCATATAGATAACGTGCTTACTCCGTGCAGTTAATTATGAGTCAGCACTGATCGTCTAAAATACAAGTCTATCAAACGAACAGAGATAAGGGGGCAGTTTGCAGAGACTTAGATACAAGGTAATCACAGAGGTAAAAAGTGTATTAATATAACCGTGTTGGTTCTGCAAAACTGGGAAATGGGTGATAAAGAATTACCTTTTAAACAAACATTTCCAAGTAGACTGTCCCTTTAAATTTCATGCTACATTTGTTCGGATATTCGTCTCAATAAAACTAGACAAATATCCATGTTTCGTTAATGAATGTGCATTTGTAACTTAACAAAAGCACATGCTTACTAAGTAACTAAAGACTTACAAATAGCAATAATAATGTGAGATGGTTTAAGCATTAGGGAGAAATGATGAATATTTTGCTGTAACTGTAGACACTAGGACCACGTGTCAAAGATTAGAATTCCAACAAAAAGGTAAACTTGCTAAAACATACCTTCTCCCTGTATGTCCTGCTGGTCTGTTCAGTCACATCTGCAGCTGATAATGTGTCTATAAAATTAATTTGTATTAATACAAATAACTAATATAATACAAAAAAAACCTGAATTTTACTACGCAATGGGACAAAATTACAAAGACACATCCGTAAGCACATGCCTTGATATACATACAAAGTTAATTTGATAACAGAAGTATATTGAAGAATAGTTTAAGTCATGACTTTCATGCTCCTTACAAATGAGTTCATCTAGTGTTCTTACTATTAGTGCTGCCTTCCAGTAATGGATGCATAGTAAAATGCTCTGCATCATATACTTCCATTTTCCTAGTCTCTTTGTTCACAACACCAACAAAGTACCTACAAAAGCAAAAACAAACAAAACTCTTGTTTAGAATCTGTGACCCCTTCTTGCATGAATATGCTTTATCTTATCTCCTCCTGCAGTCAGAACTACTATGAAACCAAGGTAGGAAGCAAAATCAATATTGTCACTGAGAAATGAAAATTAAAAAAAAAAAAAAAAAGTGGCAAATACGGTTCACATATCACCAGATCAAGATACACTCATTTACATTGTCAAGCTGGATATCTAATTACTTAATTATTTGCTCAGGAAAGTTTACTTTACTTTTTTTTTTTTTTTTTTTAAATATTTAATTCCCAAAAGCAAAAATAAATATATGCCTTACCTTTCACCACGCAGGGTGTGTCAAATCAATTACTTAGCCCAACATCTTAGGCTGACATTACACCTCGCAGGGTGTTTACATTGGTTTGAAATAATAAAATACTAGTTCACATAGATTACTTCTCTTATTACTCTTAACTTTCAAATCATACGTCCTATAATCTATCATCTTTATGCTTAGACTCTACCTTGCCAGAAATACTAATATATTATTAAGACTCTACAGAAATAAAAGACACCATTATTTCAAGATTTATAACAATGCCCTTTTTAGTTTCCCAAAAAAAAAGGTGCTGAGCTGTCTAAAATCTTTCTCCGATCATGTCTTATACTTTTGGTCTTTTTCTTTATATAAAAACCCTATCAACCAACAATACAGATAAAACAACAAAACAAACAAACAAAAAAAAAACAAAAAAAAAAAAAAAGAAGAAATTAAAATTAGATCCACCTCCTCTCCTCTACTTCCCTCCTCCCTAATTATCCATGGTACTCTTTATGGTACTTCCCTAATTATCCATGGTACTTTATTTATTGCCAAATGTTGGTATTTGTTTAGCGAAGTTAACTGTTGAAATACCTGCGAATCCTGCAGTGGTAAGATCATTTGTCTTTGTATATCACACGGATGGGATAATAAAAACTTCTCCCATTTTATCATCAATGATTTTATTTTATTCTCTAGAAAAATCAAGGGGGTCTTTAAGATCAAGTGTTAGTTGGAGTAACATTTCTTTTGCGAATGAGGCTATACTAGGTGCATTCTTTGCTTTCCAATTTCTAAGAATTAATTCTCTTGCCACCAGAATGGCTGTATTATTTAGCTGTTTATTACAAATCTCTGTCTGTTGCACAAGAAATATTATTTGTTCTAAGCTTAACTTAATTTTATTCGGTATAAATTTATTCAGCCAATATTCTACCTTACACCAGAAATTGTATATTTTAGGACATGCATAAAAAGCATGTACCAGGTCGGTATCCAAGGCACTACATCTTGTGCATTCTTCCATTTCGACATCGAACGAGGAGTAAGATAAGCTCTATTCAGTAATTTGATGTGAGATTCTCTGAATGAGATTTCTCGAGAATACTCTGTACTCAGAATTAAACTTTTTTTTTAAATATCCAGATTAATCTCCCTAACATCTTCACACCACTTCGCATGGAGTATTCTGATTTTGGCCTTAGCCTCTAAGGACATAATACTTCTATACATATAGGAGATGGAATATTTCCCTGAACGATAAATATTAATAATTGTATCTATATCTCTCAAATTATTTGGACTCTCCTCTGTTAATTTGTTACTATCAATAAAATGACGTACTTGTAAATAAGCATAAAATTGCACTTTTTCCAACTTAAATTCTTTGGCCAGAAATTCAAAAGATTTAACAGTCATTGTTTGGTAATCAATTAGTGGACTAATCCAGATTAGTCCTTTCTTAGCCCAGTCACTAAATACACTTGATTCCATCCCACTTATAAAATCGGGATTCCCCCTTATAGGTAAATACTGTGATATTTTGAAGTTTACTTGAAGCAGTTGGCACATTTTTTTCCATGCTAAGGTTATGTTCTGGATCGTGTACTTATACTTAGCTTTCTCCACTGATCTTAATAATGGATAGTGTAGTAGAGCTTTCAAGGATAAGGGGGCTATCGCCTTTTCCTCATTTTGGTAATTAGTTACATATTCTACACCCGATATCCAGTCTAGCGCTATTTTAGCAAGGCAAACCAGGTTGTACACTTTTAGATTAGGTAAGGCTAATCCAGCATCAATTGTCAGATGAGCCAAATTTTTAAGTCCTATCCGTGGTGGTAAAGTTGCTCTATACAGGGAGTGCAGAATTATTAGGCAAGTTGTATTTTTGAGGATTAATTTTATTATTGAACAACCACCATGTTCTCAATGAAACCAAAAAAACTCATTAATATCAAAGCTGAATAGTTTTGGGAGTAGTTTTTAGTTTGTTTTTAGTTATAGCTATTTTAGGGGGATATCTGTGTGTGCAGGTGACTATTACTGTGCATAATTATTAGGCAACTTAACAAAAAACAAATATATACCCATTTCAATTATTTATTTTTACCAGTGAAACCAATATAACATCAACATTCACAAATATACATTTCTGACATTCAAAAACAAAACAAAAACAAATCAGTGACCAATATAGCCAACTTTCTTTGCAAGGACACTCAAAAGCCTGCCATCCATGGATTCTGTCAGTGTTTTGATCTGTTCACCATCAACATTTCGTGCAGCAGCAACCACAGCCTCCCAGACACTGTTCAGAGAGGTGTACTGTTTTCCCTCCTTGTAAATCTCACATTTGATGATGGACCACAGGTTCTCAATGGGGTTCAGATCAGGTGAACAAGGAGGCCATGTCATTAGATTTTCTCCTTTTATACCCTTTCTTGCCAGCCACGCTGTGGAGTACTTGGACGCGTGTGATGGAGCATTGTCCTGCATGAAAATCATGTTTTTCTTGAAGGATGCAGACTTCTTCCTGTACCACTTCTTGAAGAAGGTGTCTTCCAGAAACTGGCAGTAGGACTGGGAGTTGAGCTTGACTCCATCCTCAACCCGAAAAGGCCCCACAAGCTCATCTTTGATGATACCAGCCCAAACCAGTACTCCACCTCCACCTTGCTAGCGTCTGAGTCGGACTGGAGCTCTCTGCCCTTTACCAATCCAGCCACGGGCCCATCCATCTGGCCCATCAAGACTCACTCTCATTTCATCAGTCCATAAAACCTTAGAAAAATCAGTCTTGAGATAATTCTTGGCCCAGTCTTGACGTTTCAGCTTGTGTGTCTTGTTCAGTGGTGGTCGTCTTTCAGCCTTTCTTACCTTGGCCATGTCTCTGAGTATTGCACACCTTGTGCTTTTGGGCACTCCAGTGATGTTGCAGCTCTGAAATATGGCCAAACTGGTGGCAAGTGGCATCTTGGCAGCTGCACGCTTGACTTTTCTCAGTTCATGGGCAGTTATTTTGCGCCTTGGTTTTTCCACACGCTTCTTGCGACCCAGTTGACTATTTTGAATGAAACGCTTGATTGTTCGATGATCACGCTTCAGAAGCTTTGCAATTTTAAGAGTGCTGCATCCCTCTGCAAGATATCTCACTATTTGACTTTTCTGAGCCTGTCAAGTCCTTCTTTTGACCCATTTTGCCAAAGGAAAGGAAGTTGCCTAATAATTATGCACACCTGATATAGGGTGTTGATGTCATTAGACCACACCCCTTCTCATTACAGAGATGCACATCACCTAATATGCTTAATTGGTAGTAGGCTTTCGAGCCTATACAGCTTGGAGTAAGACAACATGCATAAAGAGGATGATGTGGTCAAAATACTCATTTGCCTAATAATTCTGC
Source organism: Bombina bombina (assembly GCF_027579735.1). Lineage (NCBI taxonomy): Eukaryota > Metazoa > Chordata > Amphibia > Anura > Bombinatoridae > Bombina > Bombina bombina. The sequence continues at coordinate 714,775,788 of NC_069500.1, forward strand.
ACTACCTGTAGTAAAGTGATGGTAAAGTTGCTCTATATTAAAAGCTGCATTGGCAACATCATTATAAATAACTGAGTTTAATTCATCTTTTTTTTTTTTAATATTAATCAAGTTATTAATAAATTAAACTAGGGTTGCACCGATACCGATACTACAGGGAGTGCAGAATTATTAGGCAAATGAGTATTTTGACCACATCATCCTCTTTATGCATGTTGTCTTACTCCAACCTGTATAGGCTCGAAAGCCTACTACCAATTAAGCATATTAGGTGATGTGCATCTCTGTAATGAGAAGGGGTGTGGTCTAATGACATCAACACCCTATATCAGGTGTGCATAATTATTAGGCAACTTCCTTTCCTTTGGCAAAATGGGTCAAAAGAAGGACTTGACAGGCTCAGAAAAGTCAAAAATAGTGAGATATCTTGCAGAGGGATGCAGCACTCTTAAAATTGCAAAGCTTCTGAAGCGTGATCATCGAACAATCAAGCGTTTCATTCAAAATAGTCAACAGGGTCGCAAGAAGCGTGTGGAAAAACCAAGGTGCAAAATAACTGCCCATGAACTGAGAAAAGTCAAGCGTGCAGCTGCCAAGATGCCACTTTCCACCAGTTTGGCCATATTTCAGAGCTGCAACATCACTGGATTGCCCAAAAGCACAAGGTGTGCAATACTCAGAGACATGGCCAAGGTAAGAAAGGCTGAAAGACGACCACCACTGAACAAGACACACAAGCTGAAACGTCAAGACTGGGCCAAGAAATATCTCAAGACTGATTTTTCTAAGGTTTTATGGACTGATTAAATGAGAGTGAGTCTTGATGGGCCCGTGGCTGGATTGGTAAAGGGCAGAGAGCTCCAGTCCGACTCAGACGCCAGCAAGGTGGAGGTGGAGTACTGGTTTGGGCTGGTATCATCAAAGATGAGCTTGTGGGGCCTTTTCGGGTTGAGGATGGAGTCAAGCTCAACTCCCAGTCCTACTGCCAGTTTCTGGAAGACACCTTCTTCAAGCAGTGGTACAGGAAGAAGTCTGCATCCTTCAAGAAAAACATGATTTTCATGCAGGACAATGCTCCATCACACGCGTCCAAGTACTCCACAGCGTGGCTGGCAAGAAAGGGTATAAAAAGGAGAAAATCTAATGACATGGCCTCCTTGTTCACCTGATCTGAACCCCATTGAGAACCTGTGGTCCATCATCAAATGTGAGATTTACAAGGAGGGAAAACAGTACACCTCTCTGAACAGTGTCTGGGAGGCTGTGGTTGCTGCTGCACGCAATGTTGATGGTGAACAGATCAAAACACTGACAGAATCCATGGATGGCAGGCTTTTGAGTGTCCTTGCAAAGAAAGGTGGCTATATTGGTCACTGATTTCTTTTTGTTTTTGAATGTCAGAAATGTATATTTGTGAATGTTGAGATGTTATGTTATATTGGTTTCACTGGTAAAAATAAATAATTGAAATGGGTATATATTTGTTTTTTTGTTAAGTTGCCTAATAATTATGCACAGTAATAGTCACCTGCACACACAGATATCCCCCTAAAATAGCTATAACTAAAAACTACTTCCAAAACTATTCAGCTTTGAAATTAATGAGTTTTTTGGGTTCATTGAGAACATGGTTGTTGTTCAATAATAACATTAATCCTCAAAAATACAACTTGCCTAATAATTCTGCACTCCCTGTAGTATCGGTACCGATACCAAGTATTTGCATGAGTACTTGTACTCGTGCAAATGCACCGATACTTAAACCGATACCTCCACTTCCGACCCATATGCTAGCTTGTGACTTTTTTTCAAACTGCATGTTCTCATTTTATTTTAAGCTGAAGTGGAGACTAAACTAAAAATTGTTTACTACTGTTCTGCAAATAAAAATTGCTGTTATTTGTATTATTGTAGGAGAGATCACTGTACCTCGTTCAGACAAACCCCTGAAGTACTGGGCAGTTAATAAACAGATTTCCAGCTCTGGCTAAAATGGCCCAAAAATATCTTTCTACCCCATGCAGTAGTGTGGAAAGTGAAAGACTGTTCAACTTAGAGTCAAACCTCCTTACTGATAGCAAAAACAGACTTATAGCTGAACATGCAGAGATGCTTCTAACTTGCCACTAACTTTTGAAAAATGATTCTAATTGCTAGATTGCCTTTTTTACTGCTAGTTCTCATCTTGCACAATTATGTTCAAAACGTACTGTACTCTGAGGAACATCTATAGCCAGGGCTGGACTGGGAATAAAAAGCAGCCCTGGAAAAATATGAAGACGAGCCCTATTTCCATTGAGTCGGTAGAATGCATGTCACATTTTTCTTATAGGAGTTTACTGGGACACTCCTTCCCCAATATTTTTTCAGAATTAAATTTTATTACTTTGTATTAAATACAAATGTCAGATTGATGTTATATAACAGCCCTACAACCCAATTGCATCACCCCTTTAAATTTAATATTTTATTGTAATATTTTTTATTTATAAACATGTTCTGTGAACTTTGACAAATAAAACTGTTTTATTATTTCATAATGTCTTTTGAGTTACAGTCCTTTATAATTATAAAGAAGGAATCTTAAATAATTAGTCTGTATTGTGCTTGGTAAACTGCCACATGACATAAAAAAAAAAAAAAAGTATCAGTAATAGGTATTGGCGAGTATTTGAAAACAAGTATCTGTACTTGGTCATAAAAAAATGGTATCGGTGCAACCCTAAATTAAACCTTACATTCTATCGTCACGCATTCCGCCCGGCTCCATGTCAAAATATTTTTTGTGTGCAACGTATTCTTTGGTATCCAGATGAAGTCCTGGCCGTTAGGCCACCACAAGTTTAACCTAACCGCCCCCTCTATATAACGTATGCGCAAATCTTATTGCATCAGACAACAACCCTGGTTGCTTATGTAGAGAGCGGTGGGACCGCGGCGCCCTCTGCATCGGATACAGCATCGGACCAGAAAGTCTATGGAGGGCGGAGCATACTAAATTTAAAACTGTAAAAAAATAAATAAATAAAAAAAAAAACCATTTAGAAAAAACATTTTTATCAACATGCGATTTAAGTGATTGAAGGATAGGCTACCTGCGTGAACGATCGGAGAGGCGCAACTTTACCATCACTTTAAAGGGAAATTAATTAATTATTGATGATAAAAGTAAATTGGAAAGTTGTTTAAAATTACATGCCCTATCTGAATCATGAAAGTTTATTTTTGACTAGACTGTCCCTTTAAACAAGGCTCTTTTGTTAAACAATGGGCAGAGATATGACATATACAAGTACAAAACCCTTTATTACAAAATCCAAACCTTTTCAATGCTCAAGAATTTTGGATATTTGCATATGTGTATCTATAAAATGGGGCAGCTTAGAGTGGGATAAGGGCAAGTGTAAACAATATCTTATGTCATTTAGGTAATATTTACATGTTGTAATACAACTTATACGTGTAACCTAAACGTAGTTCAAATTTGTAATACTTTTGTATACTTAGTTCCATCAGAATGATGCCCATTCATAGCTGAATATGTTAAGTTGTTATCTTGATTTAGTAACATCTGGAAACTTTGTTAGAGCTCAAATGGAGATAGGTTTGGTTTATAGGGTTCCTTGCAAACTAAGATACCTGTAAACTGCACATGGACTGTTTAAGTTTATCAAGGCTGCCCATGCTATTTCCCTGAAACTCAAACTAAGCACCAGGAGAGCGAGCTGGATTACAATATGTATTATACACAAATGCAATTACTTTAAAAGGGACATTAAACACTAAATACATGCTAGCTAGAGTAATGCATTAAAAAATATATATATATATATATAGATTAGTCTGATGCAGATGTATTTTTTAAAGTTTCATCAGCTGTTTAAATATTGACAAAATAAGTGCAAAGTTTTAGGGTCTATAAAAAAAAATGGGAGCTGCCATGTTGTAACTTAGGTTACCTTCTCTGTTATAGCCAATTAGGGACAGTTATAAAGAGTTCACTAAAGTGTTTCTAACAGGAACTGAAAAGCTCACAAATTCAGAATGGAATTACAGGGGGAAAAAAAAAAAAAAAAAAAGGACAAAATAAATAATGAAAGTATATTGCAAAAGTTTTTTTTTTTTTTTAATATTTACAGTTTATCATTTTATATTACCACCTGAAAGTGTTTAATGTCCCTTTAGGTTCTTTTCATTAATTGGGTAACGTACAGTGGTTAAGTAATGGATGGCACCACTAGTGACTCTACAATTTTAATTACTTGGCTTTAAAAAAAAAAAGAAAAAATCAGTGTAATAATTTGCAACCCATTTAGAAGTTAACACACAAACTCCACCATCAAGTTAGCTGTCAGAAGCACAGCCATGTTAAAAGCCACCATAATAAAAAATACCCCTGGCCATACACACTCACGTGCCCATAGTGTGACCACTTGCTGTGTGCACAGGCTAATATAATAGTTTAATGTGAAGAGGGGCTGGAACAAAGTAGTTTTTATATCTTAAAAATAATGTACTTAAAAGGGACACTAACCCCAAAATTTTTCTTTCACGATTCAGATAGAGCATGCAATTTTAAGCAACTTTCTAATTTACTCCTATTATCAATTTTTCTTTGTTCTCTTGCTTTCTTTGTTAAAAAGCAGGAATGTGATCAATAGGAGCCGGCCCATTTTTGGTTGAGAACCTGGGTTATGCTTGCTTATTGGTGGGTAAATGTCAGCCTCCAATAAGCAAGCTCTATCCATGGTGCTGAACTTAAAAAGGGCTGGCTGCTAAGATTTACATTCCTGCTTTTAAAATAAAGATAGCAAGAGAACAAAAAAAAAATTAATAATAATAGGAGTAAATTAGAAAGTTGCTTAAAATGTCATGCTCTTTCTGAATCATGAAAAAAAAAATTTGGGTTCAGTGTCGCTTTAACATACAGTAAAAAAGAGTTTTAGTTAGCAGCAAGTAAAAATAAACATATATTATAAATCTCCATTTTCTTTTGCCTTGCGTCTTCTATTCTATGGAGATCTGTATGCTTCAAGTGACAAAATCAATAATTCTTACCTGCAGAGAGAATTACATGCTGCATCTGAGGAAAAATTATTTCCAACATAATTCAGTCTTTCTGTTTCTGCAACCTATAGACAACACACATAAGGAAACAAATCAATAAAAGACACTGAAAATCCTCCAACAATATATAGAATGTCATATATAGTATAATGCAGTGTAAACATTCAGATTTATGTTACAGTCTATGTCAGGGTTATGGCCTCGTTAATAGGATGGAGCCCAATGGCAGGGGTAGCAGGAAACTGGGCAGATTGCATAGCAATAGACTGGAGACTCAAATATATACAACAGTCCTGTTTATTAGGAGAAAGTTACACAGGCGAATAGCAAGTAATGTACTGGGAAACAGGTACACGCAAGGGCTGAAGCAAACTGTAAAAACCAGTATAGCTGATGTTCAGACAGACAAGAGCCAAGTACTGAAAGGACTAAAGTACTCCTGGGCAAAACAAAGGAATACCAAGATATTGAAAACAGAGGCAGTGCTGGAGATAGGAAAAGCAGCAAAAAGGTACAGGATCTGGGAAACTGCAACAGAAAGAGTCCAAGCAAAAATACTAACTGTGCCAAATGCAGAGACACTGCGCAGTCAAGTGATTAGCATATTAGTATTATGTCCCTTTAACAAATGCCCCAACCAATGCTCCATAAATATTAGACAGGCAAAAGGTTTTATATAAATATAACTGTACAAAGACAAAAATAAGCTGTAAATTAGGCAAAAATCATTTTTACTATAAAAATCTGGTGGCATTTGAGAAACACTGAAAAACAAAAGTTAACAGTTCCACAAACAAGGAAGTACTTTGTTTTGAAGAAAGCAACACTACTTCTCCATTTGAAAATCTGTGTAATTAAAACCCCAAAACAAAACATCAATACCCGTCTCTGAAAATTTGGATTGTATAAAGAACTGAAACATATAATAAAAATACAGGTGCTAAGAGAGGACAGGCTTTTGTCCAAACAATAGACTGCAAAACAGAAGTTGATTTGTTTATTTTTTATTCTAGAGTCTCCTTTAGGGCAATAATCAAAATGATCCACTTCTGCAGTGCATGTGTATCTCGCTATTATATACATCCATACAGGTGAAGCTGTGTGTGTATTGAGTGACCTATACAGAAAGAAATTCAATCAATGCAACACACATAGCATAGTGGGGGGACTGGGACGAGTGACAGCCAAGGACACCAATAATCCAGAAGATGCAAACATTTAGCAACCCTGGAATCCTCTGTGTGTCAGTGTGACAGCCCAGGCACCTCCTTCAATGACCCCAGAGCCCCAGCTTAACTGGGAATCTATGAAATCTTTGCCTGTAACTAAGTTTTCTAGCAGGGAGCTGAGAAATTCCTGGTTTATTTTAGCACAGATTTAGGATGCTGAGACAGATGTGGAGTTTCAGTAACACCTTTAGTATTCTCTTTTTGTTTACACAAGCCTACTACTTGTTAGGATGGCCATAGTCATATCAGGAATTCTTGAATTTCCTTACAGCCTCTATTGGAAGACTATATAACTCCTTAGTAAAAAGTGTCACTGAGTCCATAATTCATCATTGATCTCTGCATCCCAACTTATAAAAACTATAAAATACTGTTTACATGGGCAGCTCCTTACAAATATGATTCCCACATACATACCAAAATATTCTGTCTTTTTGTATTTTCATTTTTCTTATCTTTGTTTCTATATAAGGTGTAATTAACACTGTCTGGAGACTGGATGCTTCCATTGGAAAACTGGACTGAAAAATATCGGTAATTAAGAAAAAGGGGGTTACTTAATGAGGAAATAAACAATTGTAAACTTTACAAAATTTACAGATAGAAAAAAATTATTTCATGCAATTTTAAACAACTTTTCAAATTTACTTGTTATCTAATTTGCTTCATTCTCTTGGTATCCTTTGTTGAAGTAGCAATGCACAATTGGTAGCTAGCTGAATGCACTGGGTGAGCCAACGACATGAGGCATATATGTGCAGCCACCAACCAGCAGCTCCTGAGCCTACCTAGGTATCTTGTTCAACAAAGGATATCAAAAGAACAAAACAAAATAGATAATAAAAGTAAACTAGAAAGTTGTTTGAGATCACATGCTCTGTCTGAATTGTGTCCCTTTAAAAAGGGACCATAAACACTAAAAATGTTATTGCTTAAAAAGATAGATAATCCCTTTATTTACCATTCCACAGTTCTGCATAACCAACACTGTTATATTAATATACTTTTTACATCTATGATTACCTTTTATCTAAGCTTCTGCTGACTGCCTCCTTATCTCAGATCTTTTGACAGACTTGCATTTCAGGCATTTAGTGCTGACTCTTAATAACTCCACTGGGGTGAGCACAATGTTATCTGTATGGCACACATGAACAAATAGTACATATTATTAGCTGTTCACAGCCAGACTGTGAGATAAGAGGTGGACTGCAGAGTCTTAGAAATCAGTCTATAAGCCTACCTAGGTTTAGCCTTTAATAAAAAATATCAAGAGAATAAACATAATTTTTATCTTACCTGATAAATTATTTTTTGTTATGGTGGCGAGAGTCAATGAGCTGTTACGTATGGGATATACATTCCACTAGGAGGAGGCAAAGTTTCCCAAACCTCCAAAAGCCTATAAATACCCCTCCCATCTCACTCATACCTTAGTTTGATGTATAGCCAAGTGGTGAGGTGTTTAGAAGGAGTAAGAGCCAAAATTGAGGAGCTGGAAAAAAAGATGTGCTTTAAACAAAAATCAACCCCAAATGGGTGAGGGCTCGTTGACTCTCGCCACATGAAAGAAATTAATTTATACGGTAAGATACAAATTATGTTTTTCTTCATATAGATGGCGAGAGTCCACAAGTTGTTACGTATGGGATATAATACCCAAGATGTGGAAGTCCACGAATAACAATAAAGGGATGGATAAAATAAAAACAGCTTTTTTTTCACTGAGTAATTAAATCCATAACCCAAAATAGTGTCTTATGTCAAAAGCTCAAAATATAGGCACAATTCTCAAACTGAGACAACAGTCTCTTACCCATAGACACTTGTCCACTTAGTATCAGACGGCCAAGCCAGTACTGAAACATATCAGCAGATGTATTGGGGTAGGAGTATAACGTTGATCTGTAAAGGGAGGCAGAATATGAATCCCTGCAACAGAATTTACAGAGAGTCTATGGAGGATTTCCCACGAGGCAAAAACATAGTATCATGGGGCAGTACTCCCTTCACATGCCTCTGACAAGCACTGTATTCTGAGGGGAACGGGGCTTCAATATGCTCTGAAGCGCCTTTTACTGAAGAAATCAAGCACATCATGCTTCAACCACCTCCAAAGGAGGCAAAGTTTAAACTGAGGTATGCGTGAGGTAGGAGGGTTTTTTTTAGGCTTTTTGAGGTTTGGGAAACTTTGCCTCCTTCTGGTAGGAATGTATATCCCATATTTAACAACTTGTGGACTCTCGCCACCTATATTTGAAAGAAAAGCTACTTTGATGATAAAAGTAATGTGGAAAGGGTAAAATCTTAGTTTAGCATTCTAAATTATTTTCTCAGCCATATCTCATTTTCCTGCAAAAATTGGTGTGGGGGGTCAGATGAGGGCTACCAACAATGCTGCAGTGTTTGTGTCTCCAGGAACAAAAAGGGGAGCCCTATTTTGGGGTGTAAAATTCTGCTCACCTACATGGATACATTGTATCAAACCCTCTGCCTACAGCTTTTTATACATTTGCAACTGTTTACTGTACACAGACACTTAAAGCAGCCCTCTCATTAACAACTGTACAAACTGCTGAGGAAATAATGTTCACACAGCCTTAAAGGGCAGGATAGCACCTGGTCACAGAGTCTTAAAGGGACAGACAAAAAAAAAAACAGCCTTGAAAGGGTCAACTAGCACCACACGCACACAGTCTTAAAGGGACAGATCGCTGTAATGTACACGCAGCACAACCTTAAAGGGCAGCTCGGCACCTGCTCACAGTCTTAAAGGTGCAAGCACACACAACCTTTTAGTGAGTTTGCACGCACAGTTTTAAAGGGAGCGATAGTATGCATCCCCATGTGATGCACGCAGCCTTAAAGGGACAGTGGCACGTGCACGCACACAAACACACAGAGCACACTCAGCCTTTAAAAGGAAAACTTGCACCACATGCATACAGCCTAAAAGGGACAGATCACCGTAATGTTCATGCAGCACAACCTTAAAGGGCAGCTCAGCACCTGCGAACACAGTGTTTAAGGTACAGGCACACACAACCTTTAGTGGTTAAACGCACTTAGTTTTAAAGTGAGCGATAGTATGCATCCAAATGCAAAGCACACCACCTTAAAGGGACGCTCTATCTTAAAGGGGCAGGGGCACAGTCTTTAAAAAGGACAACTTGCACCATAACCACACAGTGTTAACGAAACAGCTCACACCATGCACACATAGCGCAGCCTTAAAGGGCAGATCACCGCCGGCTCACACAGTCTTAAAGGGGCAAGCACACACAACCTTTAGTGGGTAAAGTCACACCACACGCACACAGTCTTAAAGGGAGCAATAACAGTAAACATCCGCACGCAACGCGTACAGCCTTAAAGGAACATCTCACACCATGCACAGTCTTTAAGGGGCAGGCACACAGGCTTTTAAGCACACCCAAATGCACACAGCCTTAAAGGGGCACCCAGTATTAAAGTGACAGACACAAACGCAGACTTTAAAGGGGAAGCTCACACCAACAGTTTTAATGGTACAGATGCACAAACAAAGCACACACAGCCTTAAAGGGACAGTTTACTCAAAAATTTTCTCCCCTTTAATTTGTTTCCAATGATCCACTTTAACTGCTGGAGTGTATTAAATAGTTTATAAGTAGCTCCTTTACCCTTATATTGGCATTTGAAACAGTTGATTTAGCTTGTGGTATCCCCACCTATTCTATAATTTTTTTGGCCGCAGGTCCAAGCTATAGATAAGCTTTGTAAACACAGCCAGCAGAAGAAATTACACTCCCAGTGGGATATAGCAGAGATAAGGTAATAAAATGTTGATTTTCCATTGTTCTCTCCAAGTACTGGTGATTGTTTTATGGATAGATATAAGATACAGAAGCAGGTATATGTACACAATGTGATACAGTAATGATGTCTGATTATACCTACAAGCTCAACCCATTTTATTAGGTTGTGGCTTCAAAACAGAAAATCAGAGCTTTAATATACACAAATAAACCTTAAAAAGCTAATTTTCATACATTTTTTACTCTGCAGCTGGTAAAAAAAAAGCAATTGTAAACACATTAAGGGAAAAACTATTTTACAGTATACTGTCCCTTTAACAGCACATATCACATTACGCTTGAACAGTCTTAAAGGCACTGACACCCCCACACAATGCAGACAGTCCTTAAAGTGATAGTAAACTTTTCCCTTTGTCTAAACAAATCTGGAATGTTATAGATATTTTAGAAGGAGTTTATCTCTTCAGTTGTTATGAAGATGCGCTATAACTTACTTTTTAATGTAGCGCTGAAATCCAAATACCCTGCCCTCTGGCCACCAACTTGAAAAGTAACATTTTTATTGAACTAACAGTTTGAAATATTTTCCAATCATCTCTCTAAAACAAAGGTGCTGTATGACTAGAGAGCTGATTGGGGAATCGTTCAAACTGTTAGCTCAACCACAAAAAAAAAACACACACACACAGACTAAAAGCACAGCTCATGGCTTTGTGTGAATGCCATAAAATCTCTATAACTCTTTTTAAGATTGCCTTGAGTCATCTCTAAGGGGCCGATTTACTAAAGTGCGGACGGACACGATACAATGTAGCGTATCACGTCCGCCGCACATCGATAAATGCTGACAGCAAACGCTTTTGGCATTTTTCATTGCACAAACAGTTTTTGTGAACTGCTTGTGCAATGCCACCCCCTGCAGATTCGCGCCCAATCGGACGCTAGCAGGGGGTGTCAATCAGCCTGATCGTATAGGATTGGGCGTATTGAAGTCCGCAGCCTCAGAGGCAGCAGATCAGACCGCTACTTCATAACTGCCGTTTCTGGCGAGCCTGAAGGCTTGCGCGGAAACGGGGCATCAAGCTCCATTCGGAACTTGATGATTCGCCCCTTAAGTCTGTGTGTACCATACACCATCCATTTATAGCATTTAAGGCTGTGCGTGAATGCCATGAGCTGTCCTTTTAAAGTTGTGTGTGAACATTGTGGCACCTGTACCATTACAACTGTGTGTGTGTGGTGTGAGCTCCCCCTTTAAAGTCTGCGTTTGTGTCTGTCACTTTAATACTGGGTGCCCCTTTAAGGCTGTGTGCATTTGGGTGTGCTTTAAAGCCTGTGTGCCTGCCCCTTAAAAACTGTGCATGGTGTGAGATGTATACTGTTATCGCTCCCTTTAAGACTGTGTGGTGTGATTTTACCCACTAAAGGTTGTGTGTGCGTCTGCCCCTTTAAGACTGTGTGAGCAGGCGGTGATCTGCCCTTTAAGGCTGCGCTAGGTGTGCATGGTGTGAGCTGTTCCGTTAACACTGTGTGGTTATGGTGCAAGTTGTCCTTTTAAAGGATGTGCATGTGCCCCTGTCCCTTTAAGGCACTGTGCTTTGCGTGTGGATGCATACTAACGCTCTCTTTAAAACTGTGTGTGTTTAAGCACTAAAGGTGGTGTGTGCCTGTACCTTAAAGACTGTGTGCGCAGGTGCTGAGCTCCCCTTTAAGGGTGCGCTGCGTGCACATTATGGTGATCTGTCCCTTTTAAGGCTCTGTGCGCAGGTGGTGAGCTGCCCTTCCAGGTTGCGCTGCCTGCACATTACGGTGATCTGTCCCTTTAAGGCTCTGTGCGCAGGTGTCGAGCTGCCCTTTAAGGTTGCACTGCGTGTACATTAAGCTGATCTGTCCCTTTAAGGCTCTGTGCGCAGGTGTCGAGCTGCCCTTTAAGGTTGCATTGCGTGCACGTTACGGTGATCTGTCCCTTTAAGGCTCTGTGCGCAGGTGTCGAGCTGCCCTTTAAGGTTGCGCTGCGTGCACATTACGGTGATCTGTTCCTTTAAGGCTATGTGCACAGGTGTTGAGCTGCCCTTTAAGGTTGCGCTGCATGCACATTACAGTGATCTGTTCCTTTAAGGCTATGTGCACAGGTGTCGAGCTGCCCTTTAAGGTTGCGCTGCGTGTACATTACGGTGATATGTCCCTTTAAGGCTCTTTGCGCAGGTGTTGAGCTGCCCTTTAAGGTCGCGCTGCATGAACATTACTGCAATATGTCCCTTTAAGACTGTGCGTGTGGTGCTAGTTGACCCTTTCAAGGCTGTGTGGTTTTTTGTCTGTCCCTTTAAGACTGTGTGACCAGTTGCTATCCTGCCCTTTAAGGCTGTGTGAACATTATTTCCTCAGCAGTTTGTACAGTAGGTACTTCAGGGCTGCTTTAAGTGTCTGTGTACAGTAAACAGTTACAAATGTATAAAAACCTGTAGTCTGAGGGTTTGATACATTGTATCCATGTAGGTGAGCACGGCTGGCTGTGGAAAATCTATGGGGAAAACAGGGACTTTACCCCCCAAAATAGGGCTCCCCTTTTTGTTCCTGGAGACACAAACACTGCAGCATTGTTGGTAGCCCTCATCTGAACCCCCATGCCAATTTTTGTAGGAAAATAATGAAATTTTACAGTGAAAAGTTGTTTAAAAGTACATGCCCTATCTGAATAATGAACGTTTAATTTGGACTTTACTGTCCCTTTAAATTAATAATTTTATGTTCTATCTGCATCACAATAGCAGGCAAATATTACAAGACAACAAAGCAAATAGTTGTAACTAAACAGTATTTGAAAACACCTGTTAGTAAAAAAAAAAAAATATATATATATAGGTTTCTTTTAATAGTAGATTTATTATTTGCTCTAAGTGAAAAATAATATTAAATTTAGTCAATTATCTATTTTGACACTACTGATTTAGCCAATGCCTCTAAACACACACAGAGGGTTTATTTCCGAATAAAAGTGTCAGTACTCATTGATTGCTATACTGTACTCAGTAACTTCGAGAAAAGCAAACAGTTATTTACAATGCTAGATATATTTTGCAGCACCCTCTAGTGAAAAATAAGAGAATTGACATGATATTAGCTGTTATGAAACGTCAGAGGTGGTGGTACTCAGTACCGGTGGGTTAGTACCCCCACAAATTATATATACACATTGTATTTTTTAAAGATCCATTTAACAGTATGCATAGAGAATGAGCAGGGGTGATCTAGATGGAAGGAAAAAAGAATTCCTCTGTCCTGTTTAATGCTTCTAAAGTGGGGGATCTTAGCCCTAGGTAGTCCATACTGCTCTGTTATATATGATGACAGATATTATTCAGTGTAATGTATTTGCAGGAGTACTTTCGTGGGCTATATACCACTTTGCTGTGTACCAGCTGTGCACAATTATGAAGCGTGTTGAATATGAAGTAGCTAAATCCGAAACGATGTACTTGCAGATAAACTGGGATCAAAATTCGTGCACTATATTACAGGAACATGCAAGTTTCATCTGTGTTACACACAAGACTGAGATAAAACCCGATCGTATTAAAGTGAGAACCCTTATGAAAGCTAAAACAGGATGCAACATTACTATGCAAAAAGTAACAACATCCAACTTCCACTGTCATCACATAACATAGATAATTAGATCACAGGCTGAGCAAACACAACGTTCTACAGTCTACACGGATACACGTTAAAGCTAGGTATCTCACACACTGTATAGTAAGGTTGAGAAAAAGACAGAATATACTGTGCACGTCTTACCAAGCAACGCTTCGTGCCCGTGCTCCGAATCCCCTCTATATTCCCAAGTAGCTCGGGAAGCCATGTATCCTAACACACGTGCACGAATCACTTCCTGTAAGAAGTCCTTACTCTAGAAATGAGTCCAGCCCACAAATTCACAGTGCCAGGCTGCAAACAGTGCCATCTAGAGGCCACTGTGTGCGCACTAATGTGTAAGGATTCTATTAGGCTCGATTTATCAAGCCTATTTAACCCCTTAATGACCACAGCACTTTTCAATTTTCTGTCCGTTTAGGACCAAGGCTATTTTTACATTTCTGCGGGGTTTGTGTTTAGATGTAATTTTCCTCTTACTCATTTACTGTACCCACACATATTATATACCGTTTTTCTCACCATTAAATGGACTTTCTAAAGATACCATTATTTTCATCATATCTTATAATTTTCTATAAAAAGTTTTTATAAAATATGAGGAAAAAATGGAAAAAACACACTTTTTCTAACTTTGACCCCCAAAATCTGTTACACATCTACAGCCAGCAAAAAACACCCATGCTAAATAGTTTCTAAATTTTGTCCTGAGTTTAGAAATACCCAATGTTTACATTTTCTTTGCTTTTTTTGCAAGTTATAGGGCAATAAGTACAAATAGCACTTTGTTATTTCCAAACCACTTTTTTTCAAAATTAGCGATAGTTACATTGAGACACTGATATCTGTCAGGAATACCTGAATATCCCTTGACATGTATATATATATATTTTTTTAGAAGACATCCCAAAGTATTGAACTAGGCCCATTTTGGTATATTTCATGCCACCATTTCACCGCCAAATGCGATCAAATAAAAAAAATCGTTCACTTTTTCACAAATTTTTTCACAAACTTTAGGTTTCTCACTGAAATTATTTACAAACAGCTTGTGCAATTATGGCATAAATGGTTGTAAATGCTTCTCTGGGATCCCCTCTGTTCAGAAATAGCAGACATATATGGCTTTGGCGTTGCTTTTTGGTAATTAAAAGGCCGTTAAATGCCACTGCGCACCACACGTGTATTATGCCCAGCAGCGAAGGGGTTAATTAGGGAGCATGTAGGGAGATTTTTGGGGTAATTTTAGCTTTAGTGTAGTAGACAACCCAAAGTATTGATCTAGGCCCATTTTGGTATATTTCATGCCACCATTTCACTGCCAAATACGATCAAATAAAAAAAAGTTAAATTTTTCACAATTTTAGGTTTCTCACTGAAATTATTTACAAACAGCTTGTGCAATTATGGCATAAATGGTTGTAAATGCTTCTCTGGGATCCCCTTTGTTCAGAAATAGCAGACATATATGGCTTTGGCGTTGCTTTTTGGTAATTAGAAGGCCGCTAAATGCCGCTGCGCACCACACGTGTATTATGCCCAGCAGTGCACAGGTTAATTAGGGAGACATGTATTCCTATGACAACAGTCTGTATAAACAACATGGCTCCTACAGCTTGGTAACGTCTAACCGGAAGTGACGTTTTTGCGCTTCACGGAAACCGGAAGTTCGGTTTGCGTGTCAGACCGATGAACAGCTGGAAAACTTGTAGCAGGAATCACTTTATGGGCTATTTAAGGTGAGTTTAGTGTCTAGTCTAGCACCTCTGATGAAGAAGGGAAAAACTACTTAAACCCTTTGAAACGCGTAAGGAAGATTTAATAATAGACTGTATCCTCTTGTATACATTGGATCGAGTGGTGCTACATATCCCCCGGATTGAACCGTGTATACTGGGGTATTGTTGCCCTTCTATCTTGAAGGCTGTGGATATACTTTTAATGCTGTAATCATACCTCATACTTTGAGGATTTTAAATGTGAGTTGGAAATTGTTTGCTGTGCTTTTTACATTACTATTAAACAGTATTACACTATGCTCTGTCTTTCTGTTTTTTTCCACTCATATGGTTACCGGAGCTGAGAGTCTTCTGCCTATACATAAAGCATTGGACCTGGGAGAATCCATACGGAGCTTGGTTATAATTTCTGTGACAAGATTCAGCATATGACCAGTGATCTACTACTACTCACCTGATCCATACTACAGGAGGCGCCTAGCCCATTTGTGAATTCTGCTACATCCTTACCTCATTTGATTGAGGGTCATAGAAGTAAGTGCACATCTGATAGGGGAAACTGCGAAGAAGAACTTCTGATTCTGTGCATTTTTTATACTTCTGGAACTGTGATACTCACTTATTTTATTGTTTTATTGTTTTATGGTTTTTATTTTTATTTAATATTTTTATTATCCACTTACTGTGATATTGATTCTTGATGCCCCCTTTTTTTTCTCACTATAGTGCTTAGAGTTATATGTCTGGAGGTATATTCCTCTCTTCTCTGGCACTTTTGTGATCTCGTATTCATTATTATATTAATGTATATATACTAGCTGGTTTCTTGCGCCATCTCATATTCTTTGTTTTATGTTTTTAGTATTGGAAGTGTTTAGGGACGCTTCTTTTTCTCTGAGACTAGGCTGCTAGGTACCTTTGGCTAGTGTGAAGTATATAGGGGTCCTGCAGTAACTTCAGGGCGGTCTTATATCTGTATAATTGCGCTATAGGGTGAATTGGGGACTGCTGTCCTGAATTCATATCTCCTTTTCTGTAAAATCTATATTATATATACATATAAATAGAGATAAATAGATGATAGAGTATAAAAAACAATGGAGCAGATTACGAGTGAAGCACTATCGTTAGCGCGAGGAGCTTAAATGTGACTGCAAGATTGAGGTGTTCTTTACACTTTAATTTATATTACAAGTGGCATGCTATTTAAATTACCACAAATTAGTTTGCCCGAACTCGTGCTAATTTACGCTCCCCATATTTTCTATTGGCGGCGTTGAGCGGGAAGTTCTAACGCAATCACATTTAACGCTCAATCTATATACGCAACCTAAAAGGTCACATAAAAAGGTTGGCTGTATGAAACAGTTGCACTAATCTACTCTAATAACCCCTAAACCGCCACAACCCCCATCACAAACTACCACTCTACACTATTGATCCCTAAACCGCCACAACCCCCATCACAAACTACCACTCTACACTATTGATCCCTAAACCGACACAACTCCCATCACAAACTACCCCACTACTCTCATAACACCTAAACTGCCACAACCCCGACAACTGAAGATAAGAAGATGGATGAATATAGAAGACCACCGCTGGGTTGAAGATAGAAGACCCCCGCCGCTATGAAGATAGAAGACCGCTGCTGGGATGAAGATTGACCACCACCGGGATGAAGATGGAGAGCCGCCACCGGATTCAACTTTGGTGGGTACCATCTTTGGGGTTTAATGATAGGATTTTTTTGGATGTTTTTTTTTGTTTAGATAAGGGTTGTTTTTTCTTTTCTTTTTTTTTGGGCAGCAAAAGAGCTAAATGCACTTCTAAGGGCAATGTCCAGCCAAATGCCCTTTTCAGGCCATTTTTAGAGTAAGTTTTTTTTTAGCTCGCTTTTTTAGGGGTGGATGGGGGTTACTTGTAAAATGGTGTTGGGGTTTTTTTTTGTTTGAAAAAGAGCTATGTCACTTTAGGGCAAATACCTACCAAAAAATTTAGAACAGCTAAGGTTTTTTTGTTTGTTTTTTTGGTAACTAGTTTTTTTCTGTAATGGTAGGTTTTTATTTTCTGTAATATTAGCTTTTATTTTTAAGGTACTGTTTTTTGTTTAAAGGTACTGTTTAGGGGTTAATAGTGAAGAGGGGTTTGCAATAGGGGTTGTGGTGGTTTAGTGGTTAAAACTGTAGAGGGGTAGTTTGCAATATTGGGTGTGGTGTTTTGTGTGTGTGTGTGTGTTTTTTGTTTTTTAAATGTTTATTTATATACAGCAATATGTGTAAATAATCTCATTGTACAGAATTTCATCATTGACATTGTGATAAAGATGTACAAAATCAGACAAAAATATGTCTATGATTGACATAACAGAAAGAAAATGTCATATAAAACGACAAATACTGTTGAGAATAGAGCAGTATATACAAATAATCTCATTATACAGAATTTCATCATTGACATTGTGATAAAAATGTGCAAAATCAGACAAAAATATGTCTGCAATTAATATAACAAAAAGAAACTGTCATAAGTAACAACAAATACTGTTGAAGCTTTACATGAATGAATTCCCGCTCCCTATATAATAATAATAAAAAAATAATTTAAAAAAAAAAGAGTGTCGCCAAAATGTAGGGTATGAATCCAATTGAATTATTTGAAGGAATGAGGGGGATTCAAAAAATGTATGCAGTACTTGTAATTGCGATTCCGGCGGGAGTGACAAGATTACCCCTGTCCATTTTGCTAAAAAGGCATGCATTTTACTCTACATATATCATCTGATCATATTGGTTAATTATTATTTGACGATACATATTATCTATGAAGGCTCTGATCCCGGGTGAACCCTTACTCTTCCACGTATTAAGGATCATCTGTCTAGCAACCAATATAGCATTGTTAATTAAATGTTTATTCTTAATTGGTTTCTTATCAACTAAGAAAAAGATATGAGAACAATTAAATTTAATTTTAGGGTCTATGAACTTATTCAGCCAATATTCAATTGAGAGACAGAATCTTTGTATTTTTGGACATTACCAAAAGGCATGCATCAGGTTGGAATTATGTAGATGGCACCTGGGACAATATTTAGATTCGCCAGAGCTCCATTTGGCCATGTTATATGGGGTACGATATGATCTATAGATTAGTTTTGTATGCGATTCTCTCATGGAGATTGAATTAGTATATTTAGCTAAAAGTATGAAATTTCTCCTGAACCATTCTTGATATAAATCAGGGATCTCATTAGACCATTTAAGAAATAGAACCTCCAGCCTGGCTCTGGAATTATGTTCTGCTAGTAAGTTATAAATCATAGAGATGGTGTGGATTCCAGCACGGTAACACCTAATTATTGGTTCTAACTCCCCCAAATGACAGATTTGCAAATAGGCAAAGAAATGTTTGGTGTTTAGCCCAAACTCTGAAGTAAGATTTATGTATGATTTAATCATTTTGGTTTGGGGGTCAAGCAACTGAATCATGTTGTGGAGACCTTTCTGGTCCCAAATTTAAAAAATATAATAACATGATCCAGATATAAAATCTGGAATAACTGTTATTGGTAACTCAGCTGGAATCTGGTCCTGCCCAGGAGCTTTATCGTTAGCTCATCTACGTATGGCTTTTAAGATTTCATCTGATGATATTTCTTGATTCATCAGCGCAAGTTGTTCTGTTGTGTAACTTTTTGCCAACAATCTTCTTTATTCTGAAGATCGATTGGATCTGAAGAGTATACCTTTTGATCATATTCCTAAAATGTAGTCATAATATCTGCAGGAGAAATAAATTGTTTTCCTTCCTCCCTTATTGCACTAATGAAATAACTTTTTTTCTTGGCTTTTGCAATATTAGCTAAACATGTCTGTTGTAAATTGCTTTGTTTTTTAAACTAGATTGTAGTAGATGTTGATTTAGAAAGATCTCCCTTTCCCTTTTTGCTTTTAAATATGCCATCCATTGTTTTTTTTTTCTGGATTTGCAATATACTCTGTATATCTATTTTTAAGTTGGTTAGTTAATTGCATTTCTCTTTTCTCTATAGTTTTTTTCCTTTTAATCATATATGCTTTAATAAGGCCCCTTAAATAAGCTTTCACTGTTTCCCAGAACATTTCTGGTTTAGAGATGTACTCATAATTATAGTTTTTCAAATACCTCAAAGTATGTGAGATCCAGTTTCTAAATTTTATGTCAGAGAACAAGAATGAAGGAAAGAAAAATGTCCCTATTTGTTTATTTTTACGAGGGTTGAATGAAATGGAGAGTGTAATGAGAGCGTGATCCGAGATTAATACATTTTTAATATCAGTAATAATATCTGTACTTAAAAGGACTCGCTAATCAAAAACATATCTATTCTGGAAAGAGATTTATGTGATTTCAATTCATATGTAAATAATCTATGTTCTGGATTTTGTGATCTCCAGACATCTTTTAGTTTTAAGCTTTTAGCAAAATTGCGGCTAGAGTTTTGCTTTATGAGGAGTGCGGTACTAACTTGCACGTTATTGTCACCGCTCACTTACCTACAGCGCTGGTATTACAGGTTTTTACAAACCCGGCTTTAGAAGGCAAGAAGTGAGCGTAGAGCAAAATTGTGCTCCATACCGCACTCCAATACCAGCGCTGCTTAAGTCAGCGTTGAGCTGGTTGTACGTGCTTGTGCGCGATTTCCCCATAGACATCAATGGAGAGAGCTGGCTGAGAAAAATTCTAACACCTGCAATTAAGCAGCGTAAAGCTCAGTAACGCAGCCCCATTGATTCCTATGGGGAAACACATTTTATGTTTACACCTAACACCCTAACATGAACCCCTAATCTTACACTTATTAACCCCTAATCTGCTGCTTCAACATCGCCGACACCTACATTATATTTATTAGCCCCAATCTGCCGCCCCGACATCGCCACCACCTACATTATACTTATTAACCCCTAATCTGCTGCCCCCAACATCGCCGACACCTACATTATATTTATTAACCCTTAATCTGCTGCCCCGACATAGCCGACACCTACATTATACTTATTAACCCCTAATCTGCTGCTCCGGACATCGTCGCCACTATAATAAACATATTAACCCCTAAACCGCTGCACTCCCGCATCGCAAACACTAGTTAAATATTATTAACCCCTAATCTGCCGCCCCTAACATCGCCGCCACCTACCTTCATTTATTAATCCCTAATCTGCCGTCCCCACTGTCGCCGCCATTATACTAAATTTATTAACCCCTAAATCTAACTCTAACCCTAACCCTAACACCCCCTAACTTAAATATAATTAAAATAAATCTAAAGAAAACCTACAATTAATAACTAAATAATTCCTATTTAAAACTAAATACTTACCTGTAAAATAAACCCTAAGCTAGCTACAATATAACTAATAGTTACATTGTAGCTATCTTAGGGTTTATTTTTATTTTACAAGCAAGTTTGTATTTATTTTAACTAGGCAGAATCGTTACTAAATAGTTATTAACTATTTAATAACTACCTAGCTAAAATAAATACAAATTGACCTGTAAAATAAAACCTAAACTGTCTTACACTAACACCTAACCTAACCCTACAATTAAATACATTTCCTAAATTAAATACAATTCCCTAAATTAAATACAATTAGCTAAATTACAAAAAAACAAACAAACACTAAATTACAGAAAATACAAAACAAATTACAAGATCTTTAAACTAATTACACCTAATCTAATAGCCCTTTAAAAATAAAAAAAGCCCACCCTAAATACAAAAAAACCCTAGCCTAAACTAAACTACCAATAGCCCTTAAAAGGGCCTTTTGCGGGGCCTTGCCCGAAAGAAATGAGCTCTTTTACCTGTAAAAAAAATACAAACAAACCCCCAACAGTAAAACCCACCACCCACACAACCAACCCCCCAAATAAAACCCTAACTAAAAAAAACCTAAGCTCCCCATTGCCCTGAAAAGGGCATTTGTATGGGCATTGCCCTTAAAAGGGCATTTAGCTCTATTGCGGCCCAAACCCCTAACCTAAAAATAAAACCCACCTATTCCAATCAGCCAATAGAATGGGAGCTCAATCCTATTGGCTGACTGGATCAGCCAATAGGATTGAAGTTCAATCCTATTGGCTGATTGCATCAGCCAATAGGATTTTTTCAACCTTAATTCCTATTGGCTGATAGTATTCTATCAGCCAATCGGAATCTAAGGGACGCCATCTTGGATGACGTAATTTAAAGGAACCTTCATTGTAGAAGAAGCCGTCGATTGAAGAGGATGGTCCGCGCCGGATGTCTTGAAGATGGAGCCGCTTCGCTTCGGAAGGATGAAGGATGAAGATAGAAGATGCCGTCTGGGTTAAGACTTCTGCCCGTCTGGAGGACCACTTCTGCCGGCTTCGTTGAGGACTTCTTGCCGCTTGGATGAAGACTTCTCCTGGCTTCGTTGAGGATGGATGTCCGATCTTCAAAACTGTAAGTGGATAATTAACTAAATTATTCCTATTTAAAACTAAATACTTACCTATCAAATAAACCCTAATATAGCTACAATATAATTAATAATTACATTGTAGCTATTTTAGGATTTATATTTATTTTACATGCAACTTTGTATTTATTTTAACTGGGTACAATAGCTATTAAATAGTTAATAACTATTTAATAGCTACCTAGTTAAAATAAATACAAAATTACCTGTAAAATAAATCCTAACATAAGTTACAATTAAACCTAACACTACACTATCATTAAATTAATTAAATAAATTACCTACAATTACCTAAAATAAAATACAATAAAATAAACTATTCTATAATACAAAAACCCCCCACTAAATTACAAAAAATAAAAAAGAATTACAAGCAGTTTAAACTAATTACACCTAATCTAAGCCCCCTAATAAAATAAAAAAAAGCCCCCCAAAATAAAAAAATCCCTACCCTATTCTAAAATACAAAAGTAATCAGCTCTTTTACCAGCCCTTAAAAGGGCTTTTTGCGGGGCCTTGCCCCAAAGTAATCAGCTCTTTTGCATGAAAATAAAAATACAATACCCCCCCCAACATTACAACCCACCACCCACATACCCCTACGCTAACCCACCCAAACCCCCTTATAAAAACCTATCACTAACCCCCTGAAGATCTCCCTACCTTGAGTCGTCTTCACCCAGCCGAGCCGAATTCTTCATCCAAGCGGAGCAAGAAGATGTCCTCCATCCGGTAGAAGTCTTGATCCAAGCGGCAAAGAAGAGGTCCTCCATCCGGGCGAAGTCTTGATCCAAGCGGCAAAGAAGAGGTCTTCCATCCGGGCGATGTCTTCTTCCAAGTGGCATCTTCTATCTTCTTTCTTCCGGATCCATCTTCATCCCGCCGACGCAGAACATCCTCCTTCCGCGACGGACTAACGACGAATGAAGGTTCCTTTAAGGGTTCCTTGATCGGAACAGCCAATAGAATGTGAGTTCAATACGATTGGCTGATTGGATCAGCCAATCGGATTGAACTTCAATCTGATTGGCTGATTGCATTAGCCAATCAGATTTTTTCTACCTTAATTCTGATTGGCTGATAGAATTCCATCAGCCAATCAGAATTGAAGGGACGCCATCTTGGATGACGTCCCTTAAAGGAACCTTCATTCGTCGTTATTCCGTCGGGGAAGGAGGATGTTCCGCGTCAGCGGGATGAAGATGGATCCGGAAGAAAGAAGATGCCGCTTGGAAGAAGACATCGCCCGGATGGAAGACCTCTTCTTTGCCACTTGGATCAAGACTTCGCCCGGATGGAGGACCTCTTCTTTGCAGCTTGGATCAAGACTTCTACCGGATGGAGGACATCTTCTTGCTCCGCTTGGATGAAGAATTCGGCTCGGCTGGGTGAAGACGACTCAAGGTAGGGAGATCTTCAGGGGGTTAGTGATAGGTTTTTTTTAAGGGGGGTTTGGGTGGTTTAGAGTAGGGGTATGTGGGTGGTGGGTTGTAATGTTGGGGGGGGTATTGTATTTTTATTTTCATGCAAAAGAACTGATTACTTTGGGGCAAGGCCCCGCAAAAAGCCCTTTTAAGGGCTGGTAAAAGAGCTGATTACTTTTGTATTTTAGAATAGGGTAGGGAATTTTTTATTTTGGGGGGCTTTTTTATTTTATTAGGGGGCTTAGATTAGGTGTAATTAGTTTAAACTGCTTGTAATTCTTTTTTATTTTTTGTAATTTAGTGTTTGTTTGTTTTTTTGTATTATAGAATAGTTTATTTTATTGTATTTTATTTTAGGTAATTGTAGGTAATTTATTTAATTTATTTAATGATAGTGTAGTGTTAGGTTTAATTGTAACTTAGGTTAGAATTTATTTTACAGGTAGTTTTGTATTTATTTAACTAGGTAGCTATTAACTAGTTATTAACTATTTAATAGCTATTGTACCTAGTTAAAATAAATACAAAGTTCCCTGTAAAATAAATATAAATTCTAAAATAGCTGCAATGTAATTATTAATTATATTGTAGCTATATTAGGGTTTATTTGATAGGTATTTAGTTTTAAATAGGAATAATTTAGTTAATTATAGGAATATTATTTAGTTTAATATAAATTATATTTATGTTAGGGGGGTGTTAGGGTTAGAGTTAGGTTTAGGGGTTAATAACTTTATTATAGTAGCGGCGAAAGTGCGGGCGGGAGATTAGGGGTTAATAATTGTAGGTAAGTGGCGGCGATGTTAGGGAGGGCAGATTAGGGGTTAATACTATTTATTCTAGTGTTTGCGAGGCGGGAGTGCGGTGGTTTAGGGGTTAATACATTTATTATAGTGGCAGCAAGGTCCAGTCGGCAGATTAGGGATTAATAAGTGTAGTTAGGTAGCGGCGACGTTGGGGGGGGCAGATTAGGGGTTAATAAATATAATATAGGGGTCGGCGATGTTAGGGGCAGCAGATTAGGGGTTCATAGGGATAATGTAGGTGGCGGCGGTGTCCGGTCGGCAAATTAGGGGTTACATTTTTTATTAGAGTGCCGGCAATGTGGGGGGGCCTCGGTTTAGGGGTACATAGGTAGTTTATGGGTGTTAGTGTACTTTAGAGCACAGTAGTTAAGAGCTTTATATTCCGGCGTTAGCCCATAAAGCTCTTAACTACTTACTTTTTTTTGTGGCTGGAGTCTTGTCGGTAGAGGGTCTACCGCTCACTTCTCCCAAGACTCCAAATACCAGCGTTAGGCAGATCCCATTGAAAAGATAGGATACGCAATTGGTGTAAGGGGATCTGCGGTAGCCTGGAATTGCGGTAGGGAAGTGAGCGTTAGACCCTTTTCTGGCTGACTCTAAATACCAGTGGGCGGCCAAAAGCAGCGTTAGGACCCCTTAACGCTGCTTTTGACGGCTAACGCAGAACTCTAAATCTAGGCGTTAGTTATTAATTGTAGGTTTTCTTTAGATTTATTTTAATTAAATTTAAGTTAGGGGGTGTTAGGGTTAGGGTTAGACTTAGGTTTAGGGGTTAATACATTTTGTATAGTGGCTGCGACGTTGGGGGCGGCAGATGAGGGGTTAATAAATGAAGGTAGGTGGCGGCGATGTTTGGGGCGGCAGATTAGGGGTTAATAATATTTAACTAGTGTTTGCGATGCGGGAGTGCAGCGGTTTGAGGGTTAATATGTTTATTATAGTGGTGGCGATGTCCGGAGGGCCTCAGTTTAGGGGTTAATAGGTAGTTTATGGGTGTAAGTGTACTTTTTTGCACTTTAGTTATGAGTTTTATGCTACAGCGTTGTAATGTAAAACTCATAACTACTGACTTTAGAATGCGTTACAAATCTTGATGGGATAGGCTGTACCGCTCACTTTTTGGCGTAAACAAAAATCTTGTAATACTGGCGCTAAGGAAGTCCCATTGAAAATAGACTATACGCAAATTGCGTAAGTTGATTTGCGGTAAGGCCAAAAAAGTGTGCGGTGCCCCTAAATCTGCAAGACTCGTAATAGCAGCGGTAGTAAAAAAGCAGCGATATGAGCCTTAACGCTGCTTTTTTACTCATAACGCAAGACTCGTAATCTAACCGTTAGTTAGGCATTTAGATTCTCTACTGTACCTATAGAGATTTTTGTGTTTGAGTTGATCTAAGAGTGGGTTGAATACTGCATTAAAGTCTCCGGCTAAAATAATTTTAGAATTAATTGAGTTAATAAGTTTGGCATATAATCCTCCCCAAAAAAGGGGTTGAAACTGATTCGGAGGATATATATTGCAGAGGGTAAAGTGCAAGCCATAGACATGTGCAACGCTAAAAGTTTTGTTTTGTTTTCATTAGTTAAATAATTTAGTTTCGGGAAATTAGTTTAGTTAAGTTTAAAAAAAAAAAAAAAAATCGTTTAGGCAAATGAGTTATGTTAAGTTAAATCGTTTTTTCGGATCCGTTGTTTTTTTTGGATCCATTCTTTATTCATATGCATTATTCTATTCTGAAGTTTAAAATAGAATAATGCATATTAATAAAGAATGGATCTGAAAAAAACGAAAGGATCTGAGAGAAACTATTTAACTTAGCAGAACTAATATACCGACGATTGCCGAAACAAAATGATCTAAAACCGCCGCCACCCGCCCACCCACATCGCCGACACTAAATAAAGCTATTAAACCCTAAACCGCCATCCCCCCACATCGCCAACACTACCTAAACCTATTAACCCCTAAACCACAGCCCCCCACATTGCCAAAACTAAATAAACCTATTAACCCCTAAATCGCCATTCCCCAACATCGTTGACACTAACTAAACCTATTAACCCCTAAACCGTAGTTCCCTGACATCGCCGACACTAACTAAAACACTAAATAAACCTATTATCCTCTAAACCGCCGTTCCCAAACATTGACAACACTAACTAAACCTATTAACCCCTAAACTGCAGTTCCCCGACATCTCCGACACTAATTAAACCTATTAACCCCTAAAACGCAGTTCTCCGACATCGCTGACACTAACGAAACCTATTAACCCCTAAACCACAGTTCCTCGACATCGCAGACACTAATTAAACCTATTCACTCCTAAGCCGCCGTACACCCACATCACCAACACTAACTAAAACACTAAATAAACCTATTAACCCCTAAACTGTCGTACACCCACAAGGCCAACACTAACTAAACCTATTAACCCCTAAACTGACGCCCCCCCACATCGCAACAACCTAAATTAAACTATATTAACCCCTAAACCTAACACCCCCTAACTTTAACATAATTAAAATAGACCTAAATTAAAGTTACAATTATTAACTAACTACCTATTTAAAAATAAATACAAACTTAACTGTGAAATAAAAAAAAAACCTAAGCTAGCTACAATATAACTATTTAATAACTACCTAGTTAAAATAAATACAAACTTACCTAACCTAAGCTTACACTAATAATACCTAAAATTACTAAAAATAAAAAAACTAACATTACTAAAAATAAAAAAACCTAAGATTACTAAAACATTAAAACTAAAATTGCAAAAAAAATAAAAAAATACCATTACAAAAAATAACAAACAAATTATCCAATCCAAAAAGTATTCCTATTCTAATACCCCGTTTAAAAAAAAAAAAACACCTCAAAATAAAAAAAAACCCTAATCTATAATAAACTACCAAGGACCCTTAAAAGGGCCTTTTGTAGGGCATTGCCCTAAAGTTAACAGCTCTTTTGCAAAAAAATAAAAACAAACACACCCTAACATTACAAACCCCCACCCCCAAACCCACAAAATAAAAATAAACCTAATCTACCCATTGCCCCAAAAAGGGCATTTGTATGGGCATTGAGCTCTTTTTTCAGACCATTAAAAATAAAAAAAATCCCATTACAAAAAATAACAAACAAAATTATCCAAAATAATAAAAAATATTCCTATTCTGATACCCCGTTTAAAAAATAAACCCACCCCAAAATAAATAAACCCTAATCTATAATAAACTACCAATAGCCCTTAAAGGGGCCTTTTGTAGGGCATTGCCCTAAAGTTAACAGCACTTTAAATTTCAGTAGCTCTCATCCTATTGGCTGTTTTGAACAGTCAATTGGATTTCAGAAGCTCTCATCCTTTTGGCTGATTTGAATTTGAAGAATCAAATCAGCCAATAGGAATGCAAGGTACGCCATTTTGAAACAGCTTCCTTGCATTGAAGCTTCAGTGTACGGCGGGGGCCGTATAAAGAGGACGCTCAGCGCTGGATGTCTTCGCCGCTCCGCCGGGATGAAGATAGAAGACGCCCCCGTGATGGATGAAGATGTCGCCGCCTGGATGGAGATGGATGTCTGGACTTCAGGAACCGTGAGTAGATATTCTGGGGTAAGGGTTAGGTATTTTTTTTTATTTTTTTGGGGTGTTTTTTTTTCCAGATTAGGGTTTGGGCAATTTGAAAAAGAGCTAAATGTCCTTTTTAGGGCAATGAAAAAGAGCTGAATGCACTTTTAAGGGCAATGCCCATAAAAATGCCCCTTTAGGGGCAATGGGTAGCATATGCCTAGATTACAAGTTTTGCGGTAAGGTGAAAAAGCAGCGTTAACAGGTCCTAATGCTGCTTTTTTAAGCCCGCTGGTATTACGAGTCTTGCAGGTATAAGGGCACCGCACACTTTTCTGGCCTTACCGCAAACCGACTTACGTAAAGTTCGTAAACCCTTTTCTCTATGGGACTTCCATAGCGCTGGTATTATGAGTTTGTCCTGGGAGGCCAAAAAGTGAGCAGTACAGCCTCTACCGACAAGATTCCTAATGCATTTTAAAGTCAGTAGTTATGAGTTTTACACTACAACGCTGTAGCATAAAACTCATAGCTAAAGTGCTAAAAAGTACACTAACACCTATAAACTACCTATTAACCCGTAAAACGAGGCCCTCCCGCATTGCAAACACTATAATAAAATTTTTAACCCCTAATCTGCCGCTCCGGACATCTCCGCCACTAGAATAAACATATTAACCCCTAAACCGCCGCAGTCCCACCTCGCAAACACTAGTTAAATATTATTAACCCCTAATCTACCACCCCTAACATCGCCGCCACCTACATTATACTTATTAACCCCTAATCTTCCGCTTCGGACATCGCCACAACCTACATTATATTTATTAACCCCTAATCTGCTGCCCCCAACATTGCCGCCACCTACTTAAATTTATTAACCGCTAATCTGCCGTCCCCAACGTCGCTGCCACTATTCTAAATTTATTAACCCTTTAAACCTAAGTCTAACACTAACACCCCCTAACTTAAATATAATTTAAATAAAACTAAATACTTACTTATAAAATAAACCCTAAGCTAGCTACAATATAACTAATAGAAACATTGTATCTAGCTTAGGGTTTATTTTACAGGCAAGTTTGTATTTATTTTAATTAGGTAGAATAGTTACTAAATAGTTATTAACTATTTAATAACTACCTAGCTAAAATAAATACAAATTGACCTGTAAAATAAAACCTAACCTATGTTACAATAACACCTAACACTACACTTCAATTAAATCAATTCCCTACATTAAATGCAATTAAATAAATTAAATTAAATTAGCTAAATCACAAAACAAAACAAAACACTAAATTACAGAAAAAAAAAACAATTTACAAGATCTTTAAACTAATTACACCTAATCTAATAGCCCTATCAAAATTAAAAAAAGCCCCCCAAAATAAAAAAAAACCCTAGCCTAAACTAAACTATCAATAGCCCTTAAAAGGACTTTTGCGGGGCATTGCCCCAAAGAAATCAGCTCTTTTACCTGTAAAAAAAAAAATACAAACAACCCCCCAACAGTAAAACCCACCACCCACACAACCAACCCCCCAAATAAAATCCTAACTAAAAAAAAACTAAGCTTCTCTTTGCCCTGAAAAGGGCATTTGGATGGGCATTGCCCTTAAAAGGGCATTTAGCTCTATTGCTGCCCAAAGCCCTAACCTAAAATATAAACACACCCAATACACCCTTAAAAAATCCTAACACTAACCCCTGAAGATTCACTTACCTGGAGAAGTCTTCATCCAAGTGGCAAGATGTTCTCAACGAAGCCGGCAGAAGTGGTCCTCCAGACGGGCAGAAGTGGTCCTCCAGACAGGCAGAAGTCTTCATCCAGACGGCATCTTCTATCTTCATCCTTCCAACGCGGAGCGGCTCAATTAACAAAACATCAGGAGCGGAGCATCCTCTTCAAACGATGGCTTCTTAGGAATGAATGTACCTTTAAGTGACGTCATCCAAGATGGCGTCCCTTAGATTCTATCAGCCAATCGGAATTAAGGTAGAAAAAATCCTATTGGCTGATGCAATCAGCCAATAGGATTGAACTTCAATCCTTTTGTCTGATCCAATTGGAACAGCCAATAGAATGCCAGCTCAATCCTATTGGCTGATTGCATCTTGGATGACGTCACTTAAAGAGATATTCATTCCGAAGAAGACGTTGATTGAAGAGGATGCTCCGCGACGGATGTCTTGAAGATGGAGCTGCTCTGTGTCGGAAGGATGAAGATAGAAGATGCCGTCTGGATGAAGACTTCTGCCCGTCTGGAGGACCACTTCTGCCGGCTTTGTTGAGGACATCTTGACGCTTGGATGAAGACTTCTCCCGGTAAGTGAATCTTCAGGGGTTAGTGTTAGGATTTTTTAAGGGTGTATTGGGTGGGTTTTATTTTTAGGTTAGGGCTTTGGGCAGCAATAGAGCTAAATACCCTTTTAAGGGCAATGCCCATCCAAATGCCCTTTTCAGGGCAATGGGGAGCTTAGGTTTTTTTAGTTAGGATTTTATTTGGGGGGTTGGTTGTGTGTGTGGTGGGTTTTACTGTTGGGGGGGTTGTTTATATTTTCTTTTACAGGTAAAAGAGCTGATTTCTTTGGGGCAATGCCATGCAAAAGGCCCTTTTAAGGGCTATTGGTAGTTTAGTTTAGGCTAGGGGTTTTTTTTTATTTTGGTTTTTGTTTTTTTTTTGATAGGGCTATTGGATTAGGTGTAATTAGTTTAAAGATCTTGTAATTTGTTTTTTATTTTCTGTAATTTAGTTTTTTTGTGTGATTTAGCTAATTTAATTTATTTAATTGTATTTAATGTAGGGAATTTATTTAATTGTAGTGTAGTGTTAGGTTTTATTTTACAGGTAAATTTGAATTTATTTTAGCTAGGTAGTTAGTAAATGGTTAATAACTATTTAGTAACCATTCTACCTAGTTAAAATAAATACAAACTTGCCTGTAAAATAAAAATAAACCCTAAGCTAGATACAACGTAACTATTGTAGCTAGCTTAGGGCTTATTTTACAGGTAAGTATTTAGTTTTAAATATGAATAATTTAGTTAATGATAGTAATTTTATTTAGATTTATTTAAATTATATTTAAGTTAGGGGGTGTTAGGATTAGGGTTAGACTTAGGTTTAGGGGTTAATACATTTAGAATAGTGGCAACGACGTTGGGGGCGGCAGATTAGGGGTTAATAAATGTAGGTAGATTGCGGCGACATTGGGGGAGGGAGATTAGGGGTTAATAAATATAATGTAGGTGTCGGCGATGTTGGGGGCAGCAGATTAGGGGTTAATAAGTATAATGTAGTAGGTGGTGATGTCCGGAGCGGCAGATTATGGGTTAAAAAGTATAATGTAGGTGTCGGCGATGTCAAGGGTGGCAGATTAGGGGTTAATAAGTGTAAGATTAAGGGTGTTTAGACTCGGGGTTCATGTTAGGGTGTTAGGTGTAAACATAAAATGTGTTTCCCCATAGGAATCAATGGGGCTGCTGAGTTTTACGCTGCTTTTTGACAGGTGTTAGACTTTTTCTCAGCCGGCTCTCCCCATTGTTGTCTTACAAAAAAAGGGGACAGCGATGGGCATGAGATTCGCACCCAGCTATGCTAATCTCTTTATGGGGATTTGGGAGGAAGAATTTCTCCCCAAGCATGAGCTGGGTGCGAATCTCGTGCTATATAAAAGATATATAGACGATTTGATATTTGTATGGCAGGGACAAATTTTTGGAAGACATGAACGTTAATAATATGGGCTTCAGTTTCACTAACCAATACAGCCCTTCTCACATTACCTTTCTAGAATTAGAAATAGATATCACAGAACAACAATTAGTCAACTCAACTAATTTTAAGGAAGTAGATGCAAACCATTTTATACACTATAACAGCTGCCATCTAGGCCGCTGGAAGGACAATATACCAAAGGGCCAGTATATAAGAATAAAGAGAAATTATTCCAATATTGGAGACTATGAAATACAAATAGAAATTCTTGAAAAAAGGTTTACTGAAAGGGGTTACAACTCAGAGATTATGTCACAAGCAAAAAGAGAGGTGGATAAATAGAAAGGAAAAATCTCTTAACCTACAAAGATAAAAAGGAAAGCAAATTAGAAAACAGTGCCAGATTAAATGTTCCCTTTATTACAGATTTTAATACAGATAACATCATCATCACAAAGATCCTTAAAAAAACATTGGCACCTCATTCAAACTGACACAATAACAGGGGAACAAATATCAGAACACCCTAACATAATCTATAAAAAGCAAAAAATATAAAAAGTTTGCTAGCTCCCAGTGAAATGAAACCGTTAAAGAAAACCTACACTGAGACTAATATAGAGGGTAATCCTCTTAAAGGATTCTATCCATGCTTCGAGTGCAGATCTAGCAAACATAGTAGCAAAATCTAAAGTATTGTGTCACCTACAAACCAATTTAAATTAAACATCAAAGACACCATAACATGTAAGGATAGATATGTAATATACATAATTGAATGTTCTTGTACACATTTTTACATAGTGGAGACTACCAGGACCCTGAGAGAAAGAATCAGGGAACATCTCTCATGCATAGATAAGGGTAATTTAGAAATCCATTTGTATACACACTTCCGAGAAACACATGATAATAAAGTTAAGGATCTTAAATTTTGGAGTGTCATGAAACTGGTACCAAATTGGAGAGGGGTTAACAGAAAATTGCAGCTATTGAAAATGTAAGCAGAACTCGTATATCAAATGGATACATTGTATCCTTCAGGTTTAAATTCAGAGTTGGATATAACACCTCTGCTATAAATGTCTCTATAAATAGCATTTCTTCTGTAAGAGTCTATATAATGTACTTTATATATAACATCTATATAATTTGCACAACATCCTATCATCCATGTATGCATGGAGGAGCTATTTGTATCCTATGAAAAGGTTAATTTTTCAATCATAACCCTTAAGTCATTTTTAGAATAAGGTCTGTGAATGAAAATGTGGAAATATAACCACATTTATTTAAGTAATATATAATTTAAGTAGCAACTCAGTAAATTTTAATGTATCAATATAAACTGTTATGATAAGTAAAATATTAAGTGTCCACCTTAACCAATCCACCAAAAAATGTCCATCTTTAATAGAGAAGCACAAGCACCAATTAGAGCAAAGGGAGGCCTTTTTAAATGGACTTTCTAACACAGATTCTCATCAGTCTTGATAAAGCCCAGTCTGGGGCGAAACGCGTAGAGTTTTTTTACACCGACTAGAATCTTTTTGTCACAGCTCGACTCAAGATAAAGACCTGCCGAAATATCTGGGGTTACACCTACTGAGAAAGAGGGAAGGGGATTAAAAGTGCTTTGAGACAACATAAAGACACACTCGCTCCCTGAATATAAAGGCTACCCAGTTTTTTCCTATATCTGTAGCGCTACAGTTATCCACTCTGCAGTTGCTTGCTAAATTCATAGCAACGAATCACGATACTACTACACTGTGACGTAATAGGAGTCACAAGAATGGACCGACAGGAGTCGCAACTTACCTCTCCTCCTAGACGTGGACAGGACCGCCGAGTGGAGCCACACTGCAAAATCCACAGATATGCCTCTGTCTGAGGTGCAAGGTACATTGTAACAACGGTTAATATAGACCAGAGTGTATAGTAGTCTTTCTATACTGTTAATGGAATAATAGCTTATCATCAATCAATCATTAACATGTACACAATCAGTCACATATATGCTGCATATACATAAAAATAATAAATATAAAATAAAATCTAATGGTAAGCGGATGTAAACAACTAAAGTCCAGATATAGAGATAAGGAGTGGAGTCCTAATAAGGAACTTTATCCAATAGCAAGGAGATTCTACAGCTTCAAGTGTAGAATAAAAAAGATAGAGGGCACCACATAGTGCAAATTAGGCTGATAGACCAAAAGGTAAAGGTAGAGGCGAAGTCAATCCTACTCACGTGATGGAAAGCACAATTGTGCAGTACAGGCAGGCCGAAACCAATCAGTCGTCCGGCAGATTCTTAGGCACACCTGGAACAGGGAATATCTTCGTCCCACCGGAGGGAGTCTGAAGATATTCCTGATTACCGCAGGGAATGTCAGGCCAAGGTCAATGATGAAGACCGGCACTCATAAGTGAACAGTGGCAGTGTGATGAAATGCAAATGAATTATTGGAATTTGCATGCTTGTTAATTTCATTAATCAGAGCATACAAATTTAAACTACTTTACAAATTAATGCTAAAATCTGATAAGTTTAGCTATCTTTGTATGCTTTGTTGAAAACAATTCCTGGTTAGTCTCAGTAGATGTTGTTTGTTGGCTGCACATATATGCTGCCTGTCATTGGCTCACACAATGTGTTCAGCTAACTCCCTTTAGTGCATTGCTTTTTCTTCAACAAAGGATACCAAGAGAATGGAGCACCTTTTAATATAGAAGTAAAGTGGAAAATTCTTTAAAATTGCATAATCTATCTCAAACATACATATATATATATATATATATATATATATATATATATATATATATATATATATATATATATATATATATATATGTTGTAATTCTGGTTATGGAGATATTTCTTGCACAAAATAATAATAAATGATGACTCCATATGACTATTTAAAAGGCAGAAAATAAGATTTTTTAAAAGGTCAGGGATGCCAAATATTTTAGGTGCCATTGACTGGACTTGTGGCCACCAAAGCAGGATGAGGTGTTATTCAGAAATATGAAACATTTTCATTCAATCACTGTTCATGTTGTCTGTGATAGCAACTTAAAAATCCTGCATCTGAATGTCTGTTACCCTGGAGGCACACAATGCATTTATATTAAGGCATTCTGCCATTTGACCTAAATTTATCAATGGTTATCCACATGGATGGCTTGTTGGTAAGTTAGTTTTCAAATTTCTAAAATTGTATTTAAAAAAATGTATGAATTTAATATTGTGATACTGGCATACCAAACATGTCAATTATTATTCAGTTGTTAAACATTTTCTGAAATATGTGTACTTGCTCTCTTAAAAAACATTGTTAAAGTGGAAGGGACATGAAACTCAAAATATGTTTTCTTTTGTATAATAATGATAGTCTATAAGATCCCACACAAGAGCTTTAATCTCTCCCACCTCTCATCTCTCCTCAGTTTTGTTCTTGGCCTCTCATGAGTAGGTTGAGAATAGAGGTGTTCCAACTCTTTGCTTATGGATTTATATATGGGAGCTCACATCAATGTGAGACCCTTTATCACTGGATAATACTGAATAATACTGGGACATAGGAAGACCCTGCTATGATTGCAGTATCTCCCTATTGGATTTCAGACATAACTACCCTCAGGCATCGCAGGGAGAAATCCCTTAGCCTCTCCCTGTGGGATTAAAGATATTTCCTCTCAGATCCTCTGCTGTAATTGTACAAGCACTAAATGGGCTCTCTACTGGACACAGCTAAGATTCAGAGTGCATGTTCCTCCAGGTAGGTGCAATGCACTCACATAGCCCACAGGCTATAGTAGATACATACTATTGTATAGCCTGCTAGGGAACTGCTTTCTACCTCACTCAGATACTGTGCATTTTGAGAACAAGATACATAAGTGATTATTGGTCACTGAGGGTTACTTTACATCTATTGTAGCCTCTTACTTAAGTCTTGTACACTCTCAGCCTGCTAGGATGCCCAAGGGTTGTTTTTTTTTTCTTCCAATTTATTATGAATGTAAATTTACATTTAGCCACCAATCAGCAAGCACTACCCAGCTGCGGAACCAATGGGCCGTCTCCTAAGCTTACATTTCAGTTTTTCAAATAAAGATACCAAGAGAACGAAGAAAAATTGATAATAGGAGTAAACTAGACAGTTGCTTAAAATTGCATGCTCTATCTGAATCATGAAAGAAAAAATTGGGTTTCATATCCCTTTAAGGAAACTATGTGCTACATTGGGGTGTGGGAGTGTTGTGTTTTACAGATATTGGGCTCAGTTTATGAAGCTGTAGACACAGCTTTTGAGCCCTAGGGGTCGATTTATGAAGCAGCGGATGCTGCTTCCGACCCACTCTGCTTCAGTTCCGCCTGAAGCGGAAGTTAAAAAGCAGCGTCCTAAGGGCTAGAGTGCTGATTAAAGAACAGTTCAAACCTTTAGCTCACCAAAAAAAATATATATTTGAAGTTGGCGGCTAGAGTGCATGGTATTACATTTCAGCGCTATAATATAAAGTAAGTTATAGCGCATCGTCATTAAAAATGCGAAATTAAACTCCAGCTAAAATATTGCTAACATTCCTGATCTGCATTTACAAAGGGGAAAGTTTACCATCACTTTAAAAACATTTATTTTAATACACATATTTTACTGTCAAGTGCATTAAAATAGTATATACAAATATACAATCTGGACCCTTTGGGGCATATTAATCAAGCTTCGTATGGAGCTTGATGCCCCATGTTTCCGGCGAGCCTTCAGGCACGCCGGAAACAGATGTTATGAAGCAGCGGTCTAAAGACCGCTGCTCCATAACCTGTCCGCCTGCTCTGACGTGGCGGACAGAAATCAACAGAAATCAACCCGATCGAATACGATCGGGTTGATTGACACCCCCTGCTAGCGGCTCATTGGCTGCGAATCTGCAGGGGGTGGTATTGCACCAGCAGTTCACAGGAACTGCTGGTGCAATGATAAATGCAGAGAGCGTATGCTGTCAGCATTTATCGATGTGCAGCGGACATGATCCGCTATATCGGATCATGTCCGCTCGCACCATTATAAATAGGCCCCTGTGTGTTATTTTAATTCACTTTACAATATATAAATATATGCTTGTCCTGTGTTTTACTAGTAAGTATAGTTTCACTTGCCAGAAACAAGTAGGCATATTTAGTTAAGAAAGTGAGAAAGCTAATCCAAGATATTAAATGTTTTATTATTTTTAAATGTTTACTTCCTGTTATTTAAATATTTATTTACATTACAAATAATACATTTAACTGCTTTGTGGTATTGTATGGTTGTTCATGTACGTATAATGCTGAGTGACTGGCAAGGTGATGTCCTTTTACTTACGGCTAGATTTAGAGTTCTGCGGCCGAAGGGGTGCGTTAGCTAAGCGTGCTTTTTTTCCCCTGCACCCCTAGAGTTCACAGAAGGGCTGCGTTAGGCTCCAAAAAAGGGAGCGTAGAGCATATTTAACGCCACTGCAACTCTCGATACCAGCGGTGCTTACGGACGCGGCCAGCTTCAAAAACGTGCTCGTGCACGATTCCCCCATAGGAAACAATGGGGCTGTTTGAGCTGAAAAAAAACCTAACACCTGCAAAAAAGCAGCGTTCAGCTCCTAACGCAGCCCCATTGTTTCCTATGCGGAAACACTTCCTAAGTCTGCACTTAACATTCTAACATGAACCCCGAGTCTTAACACCCCTAACCTTACAATTATTAACCCCTAATCTGCCGCCCCGCTATCGCCGACCCCTGCATTTTATTATTAACCCCTAATCTGCCGCTCCGTACACCACCGCAAGCTACATTATAGCTATGTACCCCTAATCTGCTGCCCCTAACACCGCCGACCCCTATATTATATTTATTAACCCCTAATCTGCCGCCCCCAACGTTGCCTCCACCTACCTACAATAATTAACCCCTAATCTGCCGACCGGATCTCACCGCTACTATAATAAATGTATTAACCCCTAAAGCTAAGTCTAACCCTAACACTAACACCCCCCTAACTTAAATATAATTTAAATCTAACGAAATAAATTAACTATTATTAAATAAATTATTCCTATTTAAAGCTAAATACTTACCTGTAAAATAAACCCTAATATAGCTACAATATAAATTATAATTATATTGTAGCTATTTTAGGATTAATATTTATTTTACAGGCAACTTTGTAATTATTTTAACCAGGTACAATAGCTATTAAATAGTTAATAACTATTTAATAGTTACCTAGTTAAAATAATTACAAAATTACCTGTAAAATAAATCCTAACCTAAGTTACAATTAAACCTAACACTACACTATCAATAAATTAATTAAATACAATACCTACAAATAAACTAACTAAAGTACAAAAAATAAAAAAGAACTAAGTTACAAAAAATAAAAAAACATTTACAAACATTAGAAAAATATTACAACAATTTTAAACTAATTACACCTACTCTAAGCCCCCTAATAAAATAACAAAGCCCCCCAAAATTAAAAAAATGCCCTACCCTATTCTAAATTAAAAAAGTTCAAAGCTCTTTTACCTTACCAGCCCTGAAAAGGACCTTTTGTGGGGCATGCCCCAAAAAATTCAGCTCTTTTGCCTGTAAAAGAAAAATACAACCCCCCCAACATTACAACCCACCACCCACATACCCCTAATCTAACCCAAACCCCCCTTAAATAAACCTAACACTAAGCCCCTAAAGATCATCCTACCTTATCTTCACCACGCCGGGTTCACCGATCGATCCAGAAGAGCTCCTCCGATGTCTTGATCCAAGCCCAAGCGGGGGGCTGAAGATAGGATGGAATCAGCCAATCAGAATCAAGTTCAATCCGATTGGCTGATCCGATCAGCCAATCAGATTGAGCTTGCATTCTATTGGCTGATCGGAACAGCCAATAGAATGCAAGCTCAATCTGATTGGCTGATCGGATCAGCCAATCGGATTGAACTTGATTCTGATTGGCTGATTCCATCAGCCAATCAGAATTTTCCTACCTTAATTCCGATTGGCTGATAGAATCCTATCAGCCAATCGGAATTCGAGGGACGCCATCTTGGATGACGTCCCTTAAAGGAACCGTCATTCGTCGGGAAGTCGTCGGTGAAGATGGATGTTCCGCGTCGGCGGGATGAACATGGATCCGGAAGAAAGAAGATTGAAGATGCCGTTGATAGAAGACTTCAGCACGATCATGGACCTCTTCAGCTCCCGCTTGGATGAAGACTTCAGCCCGATCATGGACCTCTTCAGCTCCCGCTTGGATGAAGACTTCAGTCGGATCAAGGACATCTTCAGCCCCCCGCTTGGGCTTGGATCAAGACATCGGAGGAGCTCTTCTGGATCGATCGGTGAAGCCGGCGTGGTGAAGATAAGGTAGGATGATCTTCAGGGGCTTAGTGTTAGGTTTATTTAAGGGGGGGTTTGGGTTAGATTAGGGGTATGTGGGTGGTGGGTTGTAATGTTGTGGGGGGTTGTATTTTTCTTTTACAGGCAAAAGAGCTGAATTGTTTGGGGCATGCCCCACAAAAGGTAATAGGGTAGGGCATTTTTTTATTTTGGGGGGCTTTGTTATTTTATTAGGGGGCTTAGAGTAGGTGTAATTAGTTTAAAATTGTTGTAATATTTTTCTAATGTTTGTAAATATTTTGTTATTTTTTGTAACTTAGTTCTTTTTTATTTTTTGTACTTTAGTTAGTTTATTTAAATGTATTTATTTGTAGGTATTGTATTTAATTAATTTATTGATAGTGTAGTGTTAGGTTTAATTGTAGGTAATTGTAGGTATTTTATTTAATTTATTTATTGATAGTGTAGTGTTAGGTTTAATTGTAACTTAGGTTAGGATTTATTTTACAGGTAATTTTGTAATTATTTTAACTAGGTAACTATTAAATAGTTATTAACTATTTAATAGCTATTGTACCTGGTTAAAATAATTACAAAGTTGCCTGTAAAATAAATATTAATCCTAAAATAGCTACAATATAATTATAATTTATATTGTAGCTATATTAGGGTTTATTTTACAGGTAAGTATTTAGCTTTAAATAGGAATAATTTATTTAATAATAGTTAATTTATTTCGTTAGATTTAAATCATATTTAAGTTAGGGGGGTGTTAGGGTTAGAATTAGCTTTAGGGGTTAAAAAATGTATTATAGTAGCGGTGAGCTCCGGTCGGCAGATTAAGGGTTAATGCTTGAAGTTAGGTGTCGGCGATGTTAGGGAGGGCAGATTAGGGGTTAATACTATTTATTATAGGGTTATTGAGGCGGGAGTGAGGCAGATTAGGGGTTAATAACTTTATTATAATAGCGGCGCGGTCCGGTCGGCAGATTAGGGGTTAATAAGTGTAGGCAGGTGGAGGCGACGTTGAGGGGGGCAGATAAGGGGTTAATAAATATAATATAGGGGTCGGCGGTGTTAGGGGCAGCAGATTAGGGGTACATAAGTATAACGTAGCTTGCGGCGGCGTGCGGACGGCAGATTAGGGGTTAAAAAATTTAATTAGAGTGGCGGCGATGTGGGGGGACCTCGGTTTAGGGGTACATAGGTAGTTTATGGGTGTTAGTGTACTTTAGAGCACAGTAGTTAAGAGCTTTATAAACCGGCGTTAGCCCAGAAAGCTCTTAACTACTGACTTTTTTTTTGTCGTTAGATTTCTAACGCTCACTTCAGCCAAGACTCTAAATACCGGCGTTAGAAAGATCCCATTGAAAAGATAGGATACGCAAATGGCGTAGGGGGATCTGCGGATCTGCGGTATGGAAAAGTCGCGGCTGCAAAGTGAGCGTTAGACCCTTTCCTGACTGACTCCAAATACCAGAGGGCGGTAAAAACCAGCGTTAGGAGCCTCTAAAACTGGTTTTGAAGGCTACCGCCCAACTCTAAATCTAGCCGTTAGCTTGTAGACCAAGGGGCAGTGTAGTGTAAAATTGGTTTTCCCACTATAGGCTAAATTATAAGTGGAACGCTAATTTAAGGTGAACCATAAATGGGCAAATTTGCACTCCACTTAGTTTACGGGAGCACATTAAATAACTAGCCATTACAAGTGGCTGGTTAATGCTGCCGAGAGCTCACAGTAGCACTTATTAACCAGAGGTCAGTTCTCTGGCTAATTAAAGAAATGTCTCCCAAAAAAAGAGCATAGTTCCTTTTTTACAAATAAAATATATGAGCATCTTCTTTTTTTTTTTAAAATGTAACTGCACAAAGCAGTTATAAGTGGTTAAAGTGAGCGGATGTGGAGTGTTAGAAAAAAACGACACTGAAAAATGCCTTTATATTTAAAGTTTGCTGCCAACGCTGTGTGGCTTACCCCCTTTGCTGCGCTAGATTCGGTGCCATGTCTATCAGCATCAGTACGAGGCTCCCATTGGAGCCTATGTAAGCGTGCTCTTTTGTGCACAAAGCTTTCATGCAATGCAAACGCTCAACTTGGGCTCAACTTGTAATACCAGCGCACATTTGCGTGCACCAGTATTACTGAGTGGAGTGCAGATATTGAGCTTGCGAAAGTGAAATTTTGCGCTCCACTCGTTTACAATGACTTGTCACCAGATGAAGAGTTGTACATACAGTTGTATGCAAAAGTTTAGGCACCCCTGACAATTTCCATGATTTTCATTTATAAATAATTGGGTGTTTGGATCAGCAATTTCATTTTGATCTATCAAATAACTGAAAGACACAGTAATATTTCAGTAGTGAAATGAAGTTTATTGGATTAACAGAAAATGTGCAATATGCATCAAAAAACAAATTAGACAGGTGCATAGATTTGTGCACCCTTGTCATTTTGTTGATTTGAATACCTGTAACTACCTAGCACTGATTAATTGGAACAGACAAGTGGTTTGGTGAGCCCATTAAGACTTGAACTTCATAGACAGGTGCATCCAATCATGAGAAAAGGTATTTAAGGTGGCCAATTGCAAGTTGTTCTTTTACTCTCCTCTGAAAAATGGCAACATGGGGGCCTCAAAACAACTCTCAAATGACCTGAAAACAAAGATTGTTCAACATTATGGTTTAGGGGAAGGCTACAAAAAGCTATAGCAGAGATTTAAGCTGTCAGTGTCCACTGTGAGGAACATAGTGAGGAAATGGAAGACCACAGGCACAGATCTTGTTAAGGCCAGAAGTAAAATATCGGAGAGGCAAAGGCAAAGGATGGTGAAAACGGTCAAAAACAGCCCACAAACCACCTCCAAAGACCTACAACATCATCTTGCTGCAGATGGTGTCACTGTGCTTAGTTCAACAATTCAGCGTATGGGAGAGTGATGCAGAAGAAGCCTTTTCTGCACACACGCCACAAACAGATTCTCTTGAGGTATGCAAACGCACATTTGGACAAGCCAGCTTCATTTTACAAGCCAGCTTCATTTTGGAAGAAGGTGCTGTGGACTGATGAAACAAAGATTGAGTTATTTAGTCATAACAAGGGGCGTTATGCATGGCGGCAAAAGAACACAGTGTTTCAAGACAAACACGGTACTGGGAATCTTGTTATAGTTGAGGGTCGCATGGATTCAACTCAGTATCAGCATATACTTGAGAATAATGTTGAGGAATCAGTCACAAAGTTGAAGTTATACCGAGGCTGGATATTTTAACAAGACAATGACCCAAAACACTGCTCAAAATCTATCTGGCATTTATGCAGAGGAACAAGTACAATGTTCTGGAATGGCCATCCCAGTCCCCAGACCTGAATATCATTGAAAATCTGTGGGGTGATTTGAAGCGGGCTGTCCATGCTCGGCAACCATCAAACCTAAATGAACTGGAGATGTTTTGCAAGGAGGAATGGTCCAAAATACCTTCATCCAGAATCCAGAATACCTTCATCCAGAATACTTTCATCCAGAATCAACACTATAGGAAGCGTTTAGAGGCTGTTATTTCTGCTAGAGGAGGCTCTACTAAATATTGATGCAATATTTCTGTTGGGGTGCCCAAATTTATGCACCTTTCTAATTTCGTTTTGATGCATATTGCACATTTTCTGTTAATCCAATAAACCTCATTTCACTACTGAAATATTACTGTGTCCTTCAGTTATTTGATAGATCAAAATGAAATTGCTGATCCAAACACCCAATTATTTATAAATGAATATCATGGAAATTGTCAGGGGTGCCTAAACTTTTGCATACGACTGTATATAGGAAATTGCTCATTTAAGTATAACTTTATACAGTCATGGCCAAAAATATTGGCACCCCTTCATTTATGTCAGATAATGCACCTCTTCACCCAGAAAATTGTTGCCATTACAAATATTTAGCCATTATCATGTTTATTTATTTTGTTTGTATTGCTATGACACAAAAAAGTGGAGAAAAAAAAGCCAAATCTGACACATTTAATGCAAATTTCAAAAATGGACTGGACAAAATTATTGGCACCTTCTCAAAATTGTAAGAAATAATTGCATTCCAAGTTTGTGATGCTCCTGTAATTTGTAAATAAACTCACCTGTATCAATTAACAGGTGCTAACAATATAGAAATCACACCGGCAACCAGTTAAAATGGTGAAAAATGGACTCAAACTTTCTGTTGTGTGTCTCTGTGTGCCTCACTGAGCATGGAGAAAAGAAAAAGCAGCAAATAATTGTCTGAGGATTTGAGAAACAAAAATTGTGGAAAAGCACAGGGTACAAATGTGTCAGCTCGCACTATACGTCGCCATCTGAATGAAAAGGGATACTATGGTAGGAGACCCAGGAGGACCCCACTGCTGACACAGAAACATAAAAAAGCCAGATTGGAGTTTGCCAAAACTTACCTCAAGAAGCCAAAATCCTTTTGGGAGAATGTGCTGTGGACAGTCAAAACAAGATTACAGCTTTTTGGTAAAGCCCATCATTCTACTGTTTTCAGAAAAATAAATGAGGCTTTTAAAGTAAAGAATACAGTCCCTACTGTCAAACATGGTGAAGGTTCACTGATGTTTTGGGGTTGCTTTGCTGCTTCAGGTCCTGGATGTCTTGACTGTGTGCATGGCATTATAAAATCTGAAGACTACCAAAAAATTATGTGGTGCAATAGGGCCCTGGGTCAGAAAGTTGGGTCTCCGTCAGAGGTCATGGGTCTTACAGCAGGACAATGACCCAAAGCACACGTCAAAAAGCACCCAGAAATGGTTTAAGACAAAGAGAGGAGAGCACTGAACTGGCCAGCAATAAGTCAATATCTCAATCCCTCAATCCAACAGAGCACCTGTGGAGAGATCTCAAAACAGCAGTTGGCAAAAGGAACCCTACCAATCTGAGAGACCTGAAGCAGTTGGTGAAAGAAGAGTGGTCCAAAATTCCAGTAGAGAGGTGTAAGAAAGTCATTGATGGTTACAGGAAGCAATTGATTTCAGTTATTTTTTCCAAGGGGTGTGCAACCAAATATTAAATTAAGGGTGCCAATAATTTTGTCCAGTACATTTTTGGAGTTTTGCATGGAATGTGTCAGATTTGGATTTTTTTCTCCACTTTCTTGTGTCATACCAAAACAAACAAAATAAATAAACATGAGAATGCCTAAACATTTGTAATTGTAACAATTTTCTGGGTGAAGTGGTGCATCATCTGACAGAAATGCAGGGGTGACAATATTTTTGGACATGACTGTATATGAAATAACTTTCTCTGCAAGCTGAAATCACAACCTAATTAAATGGGTTAAGCTTGCAGTTAGAGCAGTTCTCATTTGCTTATCTCTATATTTACACACAATTCTCATCTTATCTTTCACAATATACAGAGTGAGACATAACAATGGCAAATTTTAGTATCTCTCTATCCCTTCTCCTTCTATGAGGGAGATTGCTTCTAAACATTATTGTTTACATACGCCTAGATTACGAGTTTTGAGTGCGATATGGGAGTTTTAAGCTCCATACCGCACAAAAAAACTAGCGCTGTTTTGACATGCTCGTGCACGCTTTCCCTATAGACATCAATAGGGAGAGCGGGTCAGAAAAAAGTCTAACACCTGCGATCGCGAATGAAAAGCTCCGTAACGCAGTCCCATTGAAGTCTATGGGGAAAAGAAAAGTTACGTTTAAACCTAACACCCTGACATAAACCCCCTAATCTGCCGCTCCCGATATCGCCGCTAATAGTTATATTGTAGCTAGCTTAGCTTTTATTTTTATTTCACATGTAAGTTTGTATTTTTTTTAAAAAAATTTTTAAATAAATCTTTATTGTGTTTCCAACAACGAAAAGAAACATTACA
The DNA here is from genome assembly GCF_027579735.1 of Bombina bombina. Taxonomy (NCBI): domain Eukaryota; kingdom Metazoa; phylum Chordata; class Amphibia; order Anura; family Bombinatoridae; genus Bombina; species Bombina bombina. The sequence continues at coordinate 714,820,577 of NC_069500.1, forward strand.
ATAACATCCCAAGGATACATATGATAACAATTATGACAGTTACAGTTGTACATACCTTCGGATTCAAGATGTTGGGAACAATTTTCATGTGATTTTACAATAAAAACAATAAAACAGTAAAACTACATAACTGCACTTTAGACTAGTCTCTCCATCCCAGAGCCGACACCTACATCACATTCTATCATCTCATATAAACAATACACAATAAGGTATTTATTATATCACTTCATATCCCCACCTGGGCCCTGTCATATGTTATCCAAAAGAGATTTACCCTTGTTCATTCATCCACTCCTGAATTCACAAATCTTTGCACCATATAAGCCTCCCAGAGTGCCAGGATTTGTGTATATAAATCTGTGCATTTGACCTTCATATAGTGGTACTCTTCCAGTTTTAACAAATCATTACATTGATGTACCCACTGAGCTATGCTAGGCACCTTTTGTGTCTTCCACCTCTGGACTAGTAGTACTTTTAAACCATTGCTCAAAATATGAAACATTTTTTTCTGCGCTGTTGACAGTTTTCTGGGGCTATATAAGAATAGCCACAGTTTGGGGTCTAATGGCAAAATTTTTCCTACCGCCTTAGAGGTTTCTGTAGCTATGTTTTCCCATAGTGGTCCTATGGCGGTACAGGACCACCATATATGGGCCATTGTCCCTTTTTCTAAGCCACAACGCCAGCATGTATCGTTTTGTGTATTAAATAGTTTGTGTATCCTAACTGGGGTCATATACCACCTGTGTAGGATTTTGAGGTTCAGCTCAATTATGTTAGCTGATACGGAGGCTTTGGAAACATTATGGAAAATACTGTTTGCTTCCCTGTGGTCGATATCGCTACCTAACTCCTCGCTCCATCTTTCTACATAATAAGGGACATGTCCTGGAAGTTGCAGTTGTAAAAGTTTATACAACAGCGACAGGGAGTGGCGTATAGGTTCCGCCGCTGTGCACAATGTTTCAAATTGTGTCATAGGTCTTATCAAATTTTTCCTCTCTCTGTGCCTAAAAATGTACGAAGTGCATTGATGGTGGAACAACCAGTTATTGAATACATAGAGGCCCTTTGTTATTAGCTCATCTCTCGGGTATAGAGTATTTTCGTTTCTCAACTGAAACACTTGAAGTTAGACTCAACCCCGGTATGAACTCCAGCAACTGAGTCAGCGGTGAGTATCTAGATGATATGTGTGGGAATTTTAGTAATACTTTGTCCCATGCTCTAAACGTCTCTCCACCCAGTAAATTTAGACTGTTGTCCTTTAATGAACCTCCCTGAGCTGCCCAGCACTGTGATCCCAAGTGATTAATGCCCGCAACCTCGTGTTCTATTTGAACCCAAATTTTGTTGTGGAAGTTATGTGACCAGTCGAGGATCCTTTGCAAGTGTATAGCAAGACTATATTTCAGTAGGTCAGGGGCTCCCATGCCTCCACTATGTAATGGGGTGCACATAATATGTGTGTTTATTCTTGCATGTTTTTTGTTCCAGATAAATTCTAGTATTTTTGCTTGTAGGGATGGGAGAAAGGAGCTCGGCAGGGGAATGGGCAAGGCTTGCAAAATGTATAATATACATGGTAATACATTCATTTTAAAAATGTTTATCCTCCCTAGCCACAAAGTATGTAGTGATCTCCACGAGGAGAGGTCAGCTATTATTCTTCTTTGTAGTGGAATGTAGTTAACCTGGAACAATTCTTTTGTGTCATTTGTTAGGTGGATTCCTAGGTACTTCAGTGACTTTTTTTGCCATTTGAAGGGGCATGTTAGTTTTAACTGAGAGATTTGCGCTTGCGAGAGGGTTATGTTAAGTATCTCCGATTTAGATTTATTAATTAAAAAATTGGATGCAAGTTGGAATTCCCTCAGGTGATGTAATATCAGGGGTACCGATATGAGTGGATTTGTGGGGGTGAATAAGATATTGTCTGCGTATAACATGATTTTGTAGTCATTTTCTCTGATTTTGATACCTTCTATGTTATTATCCTTTCTTATTGATATTGCTAGGGCCTCCACCATGCATGCAAACAGCAGAGGGGACAGGGGGCACCCCTGTCTCGTGCCGTTGCTTATTAAGAGTGGTTGCGATAGTATGCCATTAACCCTTATCTGTGCCATGGGGGAGCTATAAAGCGACATAATCTTAGTTATAAATGAGTTCCCCAAACCAAACTTTGTTAGTGTCGCCTGTAAGAATCTCCACCGGACGCGGTCGAAAGCTTTCTCCGCGTCCGTAGAGATCAGCACTAGTGGTATATTCCTTGACACTGCATAATCTATCAGATCCACTGCCCTCACCGTATTGTCCCTTGCCTCCCTGTTAACCACAAATCCCACCTGGTCCTTAGCTATTATTCGGGGAATGATGGAATTCAATCTATTAGATAGTAGCCTAGCGTAAATTTTAATATCATTATTAAGTAATGATATAGGCCGGAAATTTTCCACTCTGTCGCATGTTTTGCCCGGTTTGGGGAGAACAACGATGTGTGCCGTTAAGGATTCCTGTGGGAATGGTTTCGTTTCTGAAATTGTCTGGAAGAAATCTAATAAGTGTGGTGTAAGTATGTCAATATATTTTTTATAATTATATGTTGTATAGCCATCAGGCCCTGGTGCTTTCTCGCTCGGGAGATCCTTAATTATTTTTTTTAATTTCATCTATTGTAAAGGGTTCGTTCAGAAAAGCCCTGTCCTCCTCTTTTAACTCAGGGAAATCTAGGTTATCCAAAAATTTATCTATATGCTCCGACGGGGGATCCTGCAAATTATAGAGGTTCTCGTAGTATGTGCGGAATGCTTCGGCTATGTCTTTGGATGACACTTGCTCCCTCCCCCTTGAATCCTTAATTCTTAGTATGTGTGACTTGTTTATTCTACGTTTTAGTTTCCTAGCAAAAAGCCTGCTACTTTTATTATTACCCTCATAGTGTTGTTGTTTAAGTTTGAGTGCCATAATTTTACAGTCCTTGTCTATTATGTCGTTAAGTTTGCCTTTATATTCCGTTAGGAGGGATAGTGTCTGTGTGTCCTCGGGGGGTTTTTTAAGCTCGCTATCCAGGTCTTCCAACTTATTTAACACCTGTTCATAGTACGCTCTCTGTTGTTTTAACTGGTGGGCCCTTACGCTCATCAACTCCCCCCTTATTACCGCTTTGTGCGCTCCCCAACGGTATCTAGCATCAACCCCGTCACCCGTGTTTAGTTGGAAGAAATTTTCTAATGCTTTCTCTATCCTTGTCTTGTATATGGGGTCGTCCAGTAGTCTGTCATCTAGTTTCCATAAATAGCTAGTTTTCTCCCTGGTGTCCCATCTCATATGACAACTTACCATAGAATGGTCTGTCCATGATGTTGGGAGTATGTGACAATTATTAGCAGTTTGTATTTATTTTAACTAGGTAGACTAGCAGTAAATAGTTATTAACTATTTACTAACTACCTAGTTAAAATAAATACAAACGTACCTGTCAAATAAAACCTAACCTGCCTTACACTAAAACCTACCATTACAAAAAAATAACAAACACTAAAATTACAAAAAATAAAAAAACTACCATTACAAAAACAAACAAACATTATCCAATACAATAAAAATGATTCCTATTCTAATACCCTTTTAAAAATAAAAAAAACACCCCACAATAAAAAGCCCTAATCGATAATAAACTACCAAGTAGGCTCATCATCCAATAGAATGAGACCTGCTTAAATCTTATTAGCTGATTTGAACAGCCAATAGGATATTAGCAGCTCTAATTCCTATTGGCTGATTATGCACCTGTCAAATTTCGTTTTGATGCATATTGCACATTTTCTGTTAATCCAATAACCCTAATTTCACTACTGAAATATTACTGTGTCCTTCAGTTATTTGATAGATCAAAATGAAATTGCTGATCCAAACACCCATTTATTTATAAATGAAAATCATGTAAATTGTCAGGGGTGCCTAAACTTTTGCATACAACTGTATATGTTACTTCATTTAAGTATTATTTTGAAGACTAGAATACTTGGATTTAAATTTGAGTAATATTACTTTTTTGTAACAATTGTGTAGGTAACAGAAATGTTTTTTATTGTAGTATTTATCATGGATAAGAAAAATTAAAGTAAAAGAAAACTGCCAATAGGATGGGCTAAGAAAGAACATGATAAAAAAAAAAGTTAGAAACAGATACAAGCCAATGCCAAAAAGTCAGTAGCATGTTTAAAGGGACAGTCAACACCAGAATTTTTGTTGTTTTAAAAGATAGATAATCCCTTAATTACCAATATACAAGTTTTGCATAACCAACACAGTTATAATTATACACGTTTTACCTCTGTAATTACCTTGTATCTAAGCCTCAGCAGACTGCCCCCTTATTTCAGTTCTTTTGACAGACTTGCATTTTAGCCAATCAGAGCTGTCTCCATGGTAAATTCATGTGCATGAGCTCAATGTTATCTATATGAAACATGTGAACTAATGCCTTCTAGTGGTGAAAAACTATCAAAATGCATTTAGATTAAAGGCTGGCCTTCAAAGTCTAAGAAATTAGCATATGAACCTCCTAGGTTTAGCTTTCAACTAAGAATACCAAGGGAACAAAGCAAAATTGGTGATAAAAGTAAATTGGAAAGTTGTTTAAAATTACATTCCCTATTTGAAACATGAAAGGGTTTTTTGGACTTGACTGTCCCTTTAAAGCTATGATAGAAAACCATGTGTTACCATCATCATCACATAAAGGCAGCATTGCTCGCTGCAGCACTGCAACAGAAGCTACTGTACAAAATGCTGAAATAGCTGAAACAGATGTAGATTTGATTGATAAAGACCATGATGAAAGTATAGAAGGAGACACTTATGTATAAATTGATGAAGAGTTTGAAGTGGAAAATGTTGCCATGGTAGAAACACACAAAGAAATTGCAGTAAAGATAGTCCTTGAGATCCTGGATGAGAGAGCAGAAGTTTGATAGTAATGTGGAATTAACTGAAACTCTTGAAGACAAGTTGTGGTTTGTGAGCCCAAAATCAGAAAATGCGAGTGTTTTGTTGAACTTCCACCAATGTCAACCAGATGTACCATCTTTAGATGCCAAAAAATTATATCAGCAACGAGATTGAAATAAGCGTCAGTGGTTGACTTATTCACATTCACATGGAGCTTTTTTCTGCATGGTCTGCCTTGCCTTCAGCAGAACGGCAGACAGCAGTGCTTTTATTGATGGGGGCTTTGACCAAAAGCATGTGTACCAAAGAAGTGAGGTGCATGAAGAAAGTGACCTTCACAATTCTACATCAGAAGCTTTTCTTATGAAATCAAAGAGCAAAGATATAAGTAGCCATTTCTTTGAAAAGAAAATATTGCAAAGAAAGATGTCAATAGAAAACATGCTATACTTAAAAGAAGGTGGGGGAAACCATTAAAGCAATTGGCAAAAGTGAATTAAGTTACAGAGCATCAACAGAAGCAGCCTTTACTTTAGAAGATGAAAACTTAGACCGTGGTAATTTCCTGGATTTTCTTATAGTTATTAGTAAATTTAACTCTTTGCTAAAAAGTCACCTTGATGAAGTAATAAAAAAAAAGCAAAGCACAACATGCAAAAGGTAGTAAAGTACGTGGCAGCCTTGTTTCACTGCTTTCGAAAAACAACAGTTAACTATATAATTGATGTGATTTCCTCCCTCCTGAAGAAGAGAGGCTGGCATGTTTTCACAGCTAGTCACCACGCAATATATAACTGTTTTTGATCAGTGTTCCATTATTATTAGATATGGTACTGAAAAGGTACATGAACATCTTTTGCTTTTCTAAATTGTTCAAAAACCACTGGAAAGGCTTTGTGTGACCTGGTCTGTGATGTTCTGGAAGTCATGGAGATCGATGTTACAAATTGTATAGTTAATTCTACTGATGGTGCCTCCAACATGCAAGGACAATATAATGGATTCACCATATTGCTAAGTACTAAAGCAACTGGCCAAATCCACATGTTGTGCTACGCACTTGTACTAAATTTAGTAATGATGGATGTCACCAAAATATCTGTAGAGCTTGTATCATTGTTTGGATTGCTAAATGCATGTGCTGTGTTTATTCTTGACTCATACCTTCCAATGAATGTGTGGTGAGAAAAATGTCACGAAGAGAGAAAGAGATCCATTTCTGTAGTTTGGGGAACAAGATGGTGGTCCAAAGAATCAGCATTTACTAAAGTCTTTGGTTCTTATAATGACGCAAGTCGAGCCATGTATGTTGATGTGATCCAAACAATGGCAGACATATCATCTTCAAATGATTTCAATACAGATGCAAGATTCAAGGCCAACATATATTTAGAGTATCTAAAGAAATTCCATACAATATTAACAGCAAAACAACCCCCTTGTCTCTCTACCTGCTAACTCAAGGTTTGGATGTACTTACTACAAGCATATCAAATGGTAAATGAATCCACTGACATTTTAAAAAGATATCGTCAGGATTTTCTTGGAGTAAGGGAGGCAGCAAACAAGTTTGTCATTTGGGCAAATGACAAGTTGGAGAAAATGGATAGAGAAGTTATTGAGTCAGATTTCCTAATGTGTCGAGTACCCCCCTCCCCCAAAAAAAGATGGTTAGCTGGTGAGCTTGCAGCAGATTAATTTATCCAGTTGGCATGTTGGCAGGTTTACAATGTTGCATTCCACAAGACTGTCGCTGATCTGCAGAGCTGTTTTGCAGCACATGGTCAGCTGTTTGCAGATTTAGCTTGTTTGGATGCAAATATTTTGAGGACATGTTTCAGTACCTTCCTTCAAATGCTCTGGAACGGCTGAGCAGCTTAGGTATAAAATTTGATTCAGCTGCATCCAAAGAAAAATTGCAAAAGGTGTTGCTTGATTTTGCATCAAAGTGGAACAGACTAAAAATGTCTCTTGATGAAGAGTACATTGATGCCAACATTAAAGAACAGGATGATGATGAAGCCAATCTTTATTGCCTGAGCTCTGAAGCTGAGGAACAACAGCAATCTTATGTAGGTCAGATCAGTGAAAAGTGCAGGACTTGCAAAATTGTATTGCATGCAACTATAATGTATTACTGTGTTACAACTTGTACAATCTAACTTATAGTTCACTTTTCAATGCATACTAGTTGACACTGACACTTTCCTCTTCCCAAGTAGCATGTAATAGGTCTTTTACTAAACTTTAGGGCTAGATTTATCAAAGGCAAGTTGTAGTGTCTATTACGTACGCCTGTAACTTCGCCTCAACTTGCCTCTGCGAGGGTGCACATGTGCCCTTATATTTATTACTAAACTGCTAGTAATACTGCACTTTTTGAAACTGGCGATCTGCGGCGTATTATGATAAATCCCGCTGATTGCAATTTAACTTCCCCATATTTATAATGCCTATATGTCAATGTTGCGCATATATATGTTTCTTTATTGTTATGTATAGAGTGTGATAATAGGTGACATCGGTAATATATTTATATATATATATATATATATATATATATATATATATATATATATATATATATATATATATATATATACCAAATGAAGAAAACGGACAATCCAGGGCAAGTTAAAAACAATATCTTTTATTCACCAACGATAAAAAGGTTCCAGGAGGGTCCATATACAGGTTAGCAAGGCAACACAGGCAAACTGAAAGCTAACATGTATGAAGATAGAAGATGCCGTCTGGATAAAGACTTCTGCCCGCTTGGATGAAGACTTCTCCTGGCATCGCTGAGGACTTCTGCTGCTTCGATGAGGATGGATGTCCGGTCTTCGAAAACTATAAGTGGATCGACGGTGGTTAGTGTTAGGTTTTTTAAGGGTTTATTGGGTGGGTTTTAATTTTAGGTTAGGGACTTTGGGCGGTAAAAGAGCTGAATGCCCTTTAAGGGCAATGCCCATACAAATGCCCTTTTCGGGGCAATGGGGAGCTTAGCTTTTTTAGATAGGTTTTTATTTGGGGGTGTTGGCTGTGTGGGTGGTGGGTTTTACTGTTGGGGGGGTATTTGTATTTTTTTTAACTGGTAAAAGAGCTGATCTCTTTGGGGCAATGCCCTGCAAAAGGCCCTTTTAAGGGCCATAGGTAGCTTAGTGTAGGCTAGGGATTTTTTATTTTGGGGAGGCTTTTTTATTTTTTTTTGGGGGGGGGGCTTTTTTATTTTGATAGGGCTCATAGATTAGGTGTAATTCTTTTTTATTTTTATAACTTAGTGTTTTTTATTTTTTGTAATAGTGTTTTTTATTTTATGTAACTTAATTTTTTTTTTTTTTAATTTAGTAATTTTTTTTTTTTTGGAATAGTTTTTTATTGAGGTTATGCTAGTAAATACAAAAGGTATGGAATACCTCACAACAAAAACAACAGTGTCAAAGTTACAATAGTCATTCTTATACATGAGTTAACAACATAATATTGCTCTAGGTATACATTAGGAACCTCTATTTTTTTTATTTTTTATTATATTCTTCACTTATTTCCTCAGATAACACAAACGGCCACTTTTGGACCAGGGAAAAGCAAATGTAGTCTAGAGGAAAGATAGCCTATGGAGTGGTCACTTATGGACCTGAGTATGTAACGGAAGGAGTAATTTAGCAACTGAAATTTTTAGTTTAAAAAATATGAGGGGGGGAGGAGATTCAGAGGATAAGCACCGCTATTCAAATATGGGGGAGTGTGGGGGGCGGAGCCATATATAAGGGCGACAGGAGGGATGTAATGGGACCTCCAAGAAAGTTGCTGGAGCTGATATTTGGCATCTAGGAATACAAGGGCACATAAGAGAGGTTATATAGTCAGGTGGTTATTACTATATATGCAGGCTGTTGGCTGAAGGGTTCATAAATTATACTACTGAGGGGGGTCTATACCTTATAGCAAATATGGGATGAGGTGAGCATTATACTAGCTTCATATTATGTACGCATACTCAGAATTGCCTATTAAAGGATAAGAGTTAAATTCAATAACCCTGATAGATCTGCTGACTAGAAGTGTGATATCAAGTATCTATATCAATAGGAAGTTGACTCCCAATCCACTGTGGTATATTTATAGACGGTGAATTTTTTATTTTTTCCTTTCTAGAACAGGGCATTAATCATAACGAAGGAGGAGTAGGCAGCAATTAATACTGAGATCATACCTGTCTATACCCTAATAAAATTGGTAATAATAAGTAGCAATAACTATTATGTTCATATTACACATAGTTTTACTAAAGCTCTATGCATCACATTCTCATATTATTAACCAAAGAACCAACATAGCATATCATAGGAGACTTTGAGGGGGTGACTGTAGTTAAGGGTCCTTTGGTTTGTCTATATCCATTAAGAATGACCCACTTAGACTTGTCTAGCCTTTATGTACTGAATCTTTCCTAGTTGTCTATAGTGAGCCTCTATAAAGCATGAGCTATAACATCTATCTAACCATCAAACCGTCGTAACAGTATCTATAAGGTACACACTCAAATGGGAAAGCGAGGGAATAGATGCATCCATAGAAAATCACTGACGAACAGTTATTAGTATATATGACATATAACAGAGTATGAGGATGTTAGACACCAATTTGATTATAGTATAGGTTGACAACCACTAGTAACATTAAAGATATAAAATAGTTAAACCATAGTATACTATCAGCAACGCTAAATATATAAAATAGTTAAACTGGAATATATATTGAACCCTGATTTTCAGAGTATGTGCATCAAGAAAACTGAAAGTATAAGACAATGTTCATAAAGTCCCATATTTGGAAACCTATGAGCTCTCCACTCAATGTAGAGACAGTCTGAACCCAGCTGCATATACTAGTTAATATAAACATAAAATATATAGTATATTTTGCCCTAAAATAAAATAAATAAAACGGTGGGACTATTAGAAAACGGTATACATGGCAGGGCACAAAGAGAAAAGTACAAGAGACATCTCTTTGTAACAACTTATATAACACAAGTCAGGGGGAGCATATGGGAATTACATTTTCTGTCTCAGATCATAGATCAGCATTAGTGATGAGACCTTGAATGGGAGAAATTTACTAGCATCTAGGAAAGCTTAACTATGAAGGCTATACTGCAGAGGGTATGTAGTATATAGTAGGCATAATTGTTAACTGTACTACGGTGCTCATTCACATATAGGTATAAGAGCATAATGACAAGCTAGTGCCTAAGCTAAAACAAATCAACATGCTTGTCAGTGTATAGGAAAGTGAGAGCTCTCACGAAACCGCCAGAGCTATAATAGTATACACTTACATAGAAAACTAAATAGCAACCCATCTCTCCTCAGGTTAAATAGGTATATGAGAAAATATATAACGCGGCAGTGCTGCATATGAGCTATAGGGCTCCAAGTGAAAGAAAGTATGTTAATGTTCGGCAGACAATTGTAAAAGAATTTATAAAGCTAATCTAGCAAGCATGTTAACCTTTACACAATAATAAGTGTATTAACTGTAATTTAAACTGGACAAGCGTGAAGTGTAGTTTTAAAGCTCTGCCAGAGTAGTGCACCCAGACAAGGGATATAAAATAGCAAGTGACATAGTATATAATGTGAAACTGCATATAGCTGCTTTAACATAGATCTAACCAGCATGTAACAGCATATAAATTAAACAAACCATAAATTAGGAACACATATATGCTTGTTAAGCCAAAATTATGAAGGATAGGTGGAAAACTAAATATGACTCCAGGGTCACAAAGTGTCAGTCATATGAGCAGTACAATTCGAGTCATACAAAATATTGGACATAGGAGCCATTGTCTTCCAGATTGCATATGTATAAGCGACAAACGCCATGAGAGTGCTGAAGAGAATATCAACGTATTCTCTGGAGCTTCCAGAGAAAGCTCAGTAGTTCAGCCTATACCTGCTTTCTTCGATTTTCTGTCCTGGAGATGAAAAAGCATGTCTCTTAGTAACCAGGGCACATCGACCCCAATGTCCAAGTGAGAATAGTCAGTGCCTACTGGCTGGAGGCAAAAGGACTCCTGTTCTGGGCAAGCACCGGTAAGACTCTGTACCCCAAAAGCACGTACAGGGCTCAGTAAAAGCAAAACATCAGGCTTCCACATCAAGCCCCAAGGGAGCGCCGCAAGTGAAAGAGCCGGGTCACCATCGTGGCAAATGATCCGCTCGCCGCCGTCAGGAAGTATGTTGTGCGACTCCATCGCTGTGTAATTTAGTAATTTTTAATAGTAGATTTAAATAACTTGAGTAGGGTTAGGTTTTTAAATATGTAATATAGTTAATTTAATTTATAGTTTAAGGTCATTTTAGTTTAATAGTTAGGGTAGGTTAATTAATAGTTTAATATAGTTTAATTTAATTGTAGGATAATAGTTAGGGTAGGTCAATTAATAGTTTAATATAGTTTAATTTAATTACAGTATAATAGTTAGGGTAGATTAATTAATAGTTTAATATAGTTTAATTTAATTCTACAGGTAAGTGTAAATTTATTATAAGATAGAGATGTTTTCATTTTAATGTAAAGTTAACGGGTTGTTAGGTTTAGGGGTTAATAGCTTAATTTAGTTTATGGCTATGTGGGGGGCTGGTCGTTTAGGGGTTAATAGGTTTAGTAAGTGGTAGTGATGTGGGAGGCCAGGGGTTTAGGGGTTAATACTTTTATTTAGTTGCGGTGGGGTCCGGGAGCGGTAGGATAGGGGTTAATACTTTTATTTAGTTGCAGTGGGGTCCGAGAGCAGTGGGATAGGGGTTAATACTTTTATTTAGTTGTGGTGGGGTCTGGGAGCAGTGGGATAGGGGTTGATACTTTTATTTAGTTGCGGTGGGGTCCTGGAGCGGCGGGATAGGGGTTAATAACATTATGTAGGTTGCGGCGGGGTCCGGGAGCGGCGGAATAGGGGATAATAACATTATGTAGGTGGCGGCGATGTCGGGAGGCAGATTAGGGGTGTTTAGACTCGGGGCTTATGTTAGGGTGTTAGGTGTAAACGTTACTGTTTTTCTACCATTGAAATCAATGCGATATCTGGCAGCATCGAACATGAGCTTTTGCTGCTTTCAGACTCCCATTGATTACTGTGGCATCCGCAGCCTCCAGGGTGGCGGATTGAAAATCAGGTACGCTGGGCAGGAATAACCGCGAGCGTACCAGTTAACTATTTGATAACTTTGAAAAAGTGTCAAATAGTGCCAAATGTGTATTCAGAACATCTGTAATGATGTAAGCATCAATCTGTGTCGGATTGAGACCGGCGGATCGTATGTTGCGTCACAGATTTCAACATTTGCCGGTCTGTAGGCTTTGATAACTAGGTCGGATCAAGCTTGCAACAAATATGCTGCTGAATTCCAGCGTATTTCAGGTTGACGGCTTGATAAATATCCCCCAATATCTTTCTCAATTTCAATTTGTTCACAATTATCCACTTTACCTGCTGGAGTGTATTAAACTGTTTACAAGTATTTCCATTACCTTTATTCTTGCATTTAAAATAGTTGATTTAGCCTGTGGTATCTCCACCTACTCAGAGAGTTTTTAGCCTTAAGGGGAAGCTGTGATTGGAGGATGCTGGAATCGTCATTGCTGATGTAGGAAGAGTTATCAAAGCCTACAGACCGGCAAATGTTGAAATCTGTGACGCAACATACGATCCGCAGGTCTCAATCTGACACAGATTGATGCTTACATCATTACAGATGTTCTGAATACACATTCAGCATCTGTCACCATCTCTGTTAATGGGGTGGCAGACGTCCAGAGGACAGCATTGCAAATGTGCAGGAGATTTGGGGATATGAGGTTGCGTCTGCGGAATAAAGTCCGCCTCATGAAGGAGTGGATTCGTGCCCATCGGAGAGGTGAAGATCCGGCCCACCCCCACGGAAACTTGCCCTCAGAGATCATGAGGAGACTTTATGCGCGCTCTTCACATTCTGATTCCCCCGCGCATTTGCAGTCCCAAAGTTCTCTACCAGCCCCCAGCTGATGCCCATGAAACTCCCGACCTGGAGGCCAGTGCACCTCCAATCGGTGACCTGGGAGAAAATGGGACAGAGGCTGAACAAGGTAAAGATCAGACCATATAATATTTTAATATTTGAGTATATATTTAAGCAATGTGTATACAGTCATATTTTCAACATGTCTCAAATTCACAACAGCGTTAACTAGTATGGTATACATCAGTGTTAATTTCATCGACTAAAACTAGACTAAAATGACTATAAAACTAAAGAAATTCTGATGACTAAAATACAACTAAAACTAAAATGACATTTTAGTCAAAAGACTATGACTAAAACTAAATCAAAATTTGCTGACAAAAACATGTTATGCAAGTTGTTATAATCAATCCATATTCAATTACTGCTCTTTTGTAAAATTTACGAAACTTAATTGTATTAAATTTCTAAGATAAATAAAGGCATGTTATATACCACAACAGGTAAATCTGTTAAATCTGTATTGCATGTTCAAACCTTAATACCATAATTTAAAAACAGGTTAATAAACCTTTACTCCAGGAGTATATAATGAGTTTGGAAGTTCTAGAGCAGTGCTAATATCATTGCCAAAACTTTTTCGAATCTGTGAACAATGAATTGATTCTTCCTATAGAAATAAGCATAACCCACAAGTATGGGTTTAAGTTATGCTGTGCCTGTGACAGCTGCAGAAACTTTTTGTTGTGTTGAGTTACTTGATACTTGTTTTAATTATTAACAGAGAACTGTTAAAGGTTTTATATTGGGTAATATGTGCAATACAGCCAATACAGTTTACAGTTTTGTTTTTTTATATTTTAAACTTACACTTCTGTTTGTTTATGAAACTTTGTTTTATTTAATTTTATGTTTAATAAAGATGTTACATATCACAACGGCTAAATCTGTGTCTGTATTGCATGTTTAAACCTTAATACCATAAATATTAACAGGTGTTATGTTTACTCCTGGAGTATGTAATCAGTTTGCAAATGATAGAGAAATGCTTAAATAATGCAGTACACTTTAACTAAACCCCTTAGATTTTAGTTGACTAAAATCTACTGGAGATTCAGTCGACTAAAACTAGACTAAAACTAAAACAATTCAGATGACTAAAATACGACTAAAACTAAAATGGCATTTTAGTCAAAAGACTAAAACTAAGACTAAATTGAAATTTGCCTTCAAAATTAACACTGGTATACATATGAATTTAGATTCGTCAAACATCATATAGGAATAATGATATTTATTGCGCAATCACGATTATGCTTCACAGAGATAAAACGGAAGTGAGCATCCGTGAACTCCCTATCTGCCATTTTATCCATTGAATGTCGATAACTACATAACTTGCAAATATTATTTAGCATCATTAAATATTTACAAACATTATATTTGAATATCATAATACACACAATTGTTAATATTTTTTAAAAAGTGAGAAAATATACTCAGCATACTACTAAATCCAAATAAATTCATAATCACTGATGCGCCATTACGCTTTTAATTATTGCCCAATGCTTATCGATAAAATTATTGTGCAGAGGCGTAAACATGAGTTTGCTGTTACAGTGGCATTACTTTAGACATGTTGGTCAAATGTAAACATTAATTTGTATAAATGTTAAAAATACAGTATCATGAGTTTCATGATTAAAAATAAAATGATCTATACCATGAATTTAAAGTTAAAAATGACAGATAAATGTCTGACAATTGATATAAATGCAAGAATACATTAAATGACTCAAAGTGACAGTCATTGAATACATACATGATCCATTTATTTCTAAATACAGTTTTATTTATAAAATAACATTTATTATAAAATACTTTTTAACTCTGTGATTAGCTTGTATCTAAGCCATTGCAGACTGACCCCTGAAGTATTTCTTTTGTACAGGCTTGCATTTAGCCAATCAGTGCCCACTCCCTTGTGAATCCATAGGCATGGTCACAATGTTATCTGAATGACACACCTTAACTTACGCCCTCTAGCTGTTCAAAAGTGCAAAATGCATTGAAATAATATTTGCATTTCAAGGATATTGATAATAGCATATGATCAGAATTTGTTTTAGCTTCCAACAAAGAATAACAAGAGATCAAACACAATTTGATGTTACAAGTGAACTTAACATTATGTCACAATTGCATTCCCTATGTAATTAATGAAGGTTTGATTCTGAATAAACTATCTCTTTAACATAAGAGGCACACTTAATATTTTTAATCAAGTTCCATTTGAGGTAAAATATAGAAATTAAAATAAGGATTTGAATACAAATATTGTATTATTTGATTTACTGTCAATTAACACATGGGGTCATTGATTCAACCTTCTAGTTTGCTAGTGCCTTGATAAATGGATCAAACATAGACTTAAAACATTGAATAAAATTGTAAATATCAATCATTCATAAACATATATACCATTTTCATAATAGTTGTGATTATCACTTAATGGCAAATACAAACTAGGAAATCATCTCTGCTCATTGATACATACATTTTATAAAACAATGAACTCACATGCATATTTAAGAATATGTTTTATATGTCTGATTGTTCTTGTCAAAGTTATGATTTTTAATAATGATATCCAATCATGATTTCATATTTTACATATATGGATGTTGGTGCTGGACCCTCAACGTCGGGTTTGTCCCAGTCTGGTATGTCTCATTATACTTTACTCTTGGCTTACAAATTTGTACATAACATTGCCTAGTACATTCACATTGATCTATATTAGCATGGATCCTCTAATTAAATGTAAAGTGTATTTAAAATGAAACATCATGATTCTAATATAGAATTTCATTCTAAGCAAAATCAGAATTTATTAGTAGTCTAAGATATTCTTCATTATCTGATATATTTAGTTGAATGTAATCTTAGGGGCTGGGTCATTTTGGATTCAGCACCTGGGTACTGCTTGACAGTTGTTGGCTACATTTAGCAAAAATCAGAAATTGGTTCAGAGGTGCTGAATATAAAAATACATATCTCATATGCTTAGATTCTTTATTCTTAAGATAGCAAGAACATTATATATTCATGATGATATGAGTACATTATCTCTTAGATTTAAATTGCATGCTCTATCCGATTCATTACATTAACATTACACTGTTTTGCTGAAACAATACTGTGATTTAAATAACATTTTTCCCTCTAGGATTACCTTTATATATAAGCAAATATACGGTAGCACCATGATGACATTGTTTTCAATATATCTTATGTCTTGCATTGTGATCAATATGTGTTCTGTCATCAACATTACTGTACATTGCACAAAGTTATCTATATGTGCCACATGTATTATTCAAATTCAAAGTTGTTATTTAAAGTGTTAATTATCTGTCTCAATTGATTTTGAAAAAGGGACAAATCTATATTTTGAAATGTTCGATAGATGAATATGATAAGAATCGGATGTCTAATATTTGAACAAATAGTACATCCGTGAAATACATCATTTTCTTTTCACTCACCTTAATGAAGTAATAAATGTAATTTTCATATTAGTGGTCTGGTCTTCACATTATATTATTTTGACTTTTTTACAAAAAGTTTTTATTCATGCAAAATATGTATTTTTAAAGCATATGTACAAATTGTGTTACATAATTTATATTTATATCATTAATAGTTGAAGTTACTTTGACAATCCCTGAGAGATCCGGCACCATTCCAGCAATGCATGAGCAGGATGATGGTAAGTCCATTTACTCATTCATACATCATTAAAGGTATATTACAAAAAGATTTTGTGATCATGATTATGATTGAGCATTCAATTTTAATAAAGTTTATAATGTACTCCTCTAACTATATATATTTATTTTAGTAGTTTAACCCCTTGAGTGCTAACGATGGCTCTGAGCCATTGCAGAGTTTCCCACTCTGGTGCTAACGACGGCTCATTCCTGATAGTGATGTCTCTGTTGTTACTTAGTTCTTGAAGTGCCTTTCTTTGCTTAAATGTTAGATTTTTCTTGGTTTTGTTTGTACTGTTTGACAACTCAGTTAGCTCTTTCTCTACTCTCCTCTGAAAAGTCACTAGAATAGGGCCCCTATCTTGTATGGGGTAGAATTTTGACTTATTTTTAAAGCTTGGTAATGTAGTATGCTGTTGTTGAGAGTCTTGCGTACAAAATGTGTTCTCTGAGAGAAGAGTCTCCAAGGTTACCACATCACATGTTTCTGTGAACGATAATTCATTACTTTGTTGTTCACTTAAAATTTGAGTATCTCTCTCATTGATCACATTACTTTCACTGTTTGCAAAATGTTTCCTTAAAGTAAGGTTTCTAATTAGGCCATTAACGTCAATTAATGTTTGGAATAAATCAAAAGATGTTGAGGGTGAAAAACCCAAACCCAGTGATAATACTTTATTTTTTTCATATGTAAGTGTATGTTTTAAGAGATTAATTACACTTTTTATTGGTATTTCGTTTGTGCAGGTACTCTCCCCCTGCTCCCTCTGCGTAAATGATATCTCTCTTGTGGGGGGGTTGTAATGATTCTGTTTGTTCCATTCCTCTCTGTCTTGTCCCCTCTCCCTCTTCCTCCTCCTCCTCCTCCCCTGGGTCTCTATCTGTTCTATATCATTTTATTTTGATGTTCTATCTGATAATATAGGGGGAGTTTCAACATATCTACTCAATTCATTTGTTCTTTTAAGAATTGAGACAGTAGGTGGGGCTGAGGCTTTTGGTCTGACAACTTCATAATTATGATCAGGTCCCTCTATTGGGATAGATATATTCTCTTCCCCCCCAGATGCAGAGTCTTCCCCCCAAGAATCTCCTTCACTGTCTGAAAATGTAGCTTTTTTATCTGTTTCACTTGGACGTCTCCCTGTGCCTCTACCTCTGGATCTATTATAACCTCTATTGTAATTATACATCGCTTTTCTCTGTTGATATTTTTCTTTTCTATTCCAGATGTATACACTATTATTATCATAATCCATCTGATCACGCAAGTATTTTCCATGTTTAATCTGCATCAGTAATTTCTTAACCTCTGCAACTGTTTTATGCAAAATATCATCAAACTTCAAATAGTTTTCGTCATTACTTCTCTTATTTAGTTCCTGCTGTAAGGCATTAATCAATTCTTTGACTGTTGTTAATTGTCCATTTTTAAAATCTATGATCATTTTGATTAATTTCAATGAACAGTCAGTCAATATGTTGTTCCACTTAGTAATAAACTCCAAGTCGTCAGTAGAAAAGGTGGGGAATTTATTCATTCGCAGTCCCCGCGGGACCATCCCCACAGTGTGATACCTCTCCATAATCCAAATGTCCCAACTCAGTCTTTTTTCCTTAATCAATAATTTTTCCATTTCATCAAAGAGTTGACTTATTGATGAATGTGCTTTATCAGTCGAAAAAATGCTCTCCAACTCAGTAGTCGTGCAATCACGTTCTTTATCAGTTTTTAATGAGTAGCAAGTCAAAAGTCTATTTTCCTGCATTTGGTTATCCATAGCGTACTATAGTCGATTGTGTTGTGAGTAGGTCCGGGATGAGATACACCTGTATATCTCCAAAGCAATGTCAATATGTAAAACTGACCTTCTCACATTAGAATCGGCTAATCCAGATAAACAATCTTTTTGTTTCAATATAAATACACAATCCACTCTTATTATAATTTTAGTGTATTAAACTCCAAAGGATAAACACAGGAAGGTAAACACAGAATTTGTGGAAAAGTCGGGTCAGTCTCGGTCATATGTACGTACACACTTGTATTCTTATAATTGTCCTTTTGTGTGACAGACCGATTCCGGTCCACGGAGAGAGCAAATTGCGGAGTAAAGAAAAAAAAATTGTACTTTTATATATCACAAACAGGGACTATGCCTGCATAACATCAATTCTTTTACTCACCGCTGCTCCTCTCCTCTTCGGCAACGCTGACCCGACTCCTTCCTGCTCTGTAAGCACCTTGTGCATCCGGGGTCTGTGTTTCCGCTCTTCAGTATAGAGTTCAACCCGAGTTTCAGGTGCTGGAATCAACTTAATGAAAGAAACTCACCCGGGGAACTCTTTAAAATCCAAATGCTTTATTTCCAATAAGTTAAAATCTTTTGCAGCAGCATAAAGAAGGTAGAGTATTTTCTTCAAACACTCATATCGACCAACGGTAGCGCCAAGGGGTCAGCTGACGCATTTTGGCTAATTGCCGTAGTCCAAGCTGTATGATCCACTATACACCCCCCCCCCCCCGTTCATTTAAAACAGTTATTCACATTTCATTGGTTGCTCTAGACATGACGCTACAAATTCAATTAATTGATACATTTCATCGATATAAAAATAATACTTATGTTCTTTTCTCACAATACAAATTGTTTCAATTTGATTGATTAAAAGTTTTACAATATTAGTGTCTGCCTTATTTGAACTTTGACTACTCATTACTCCTTGGGATATACAATAGCTCATTACTGTATATGGTGAAGCGTAATACATAATATGATTTACACATGCTATAAACACTTTTTCTTCCACTCCTTTCTTTTGTACTTTTGGATAGTGTTAGCTTCCAATGTATGATTTTAAAAAAAAATGAATTTTCAATTTTACCCTTTTTTGCCCTTGTCAACTCCCTGAAAGGATTGTGATGCACTATGTCACCTTGTTAGATGGCTCCAAAGGGGCTGTGTTGGCCTTTGTTTGCCCTTGTCAACTCCCTCCAAGGACTGTGATGCACTATGTCACCTTGTCAGATGGCTCCAAAGGGGCTATGTTGGCCTATGTTTGCCCTTGTCAACTCCCTGAAAGGACTGTAATGCACTATGTCACCTTGTCAGATGGCTCCAAATGGGCTGTGTTAGCCTTTATTTGCCCTTGTCAACTCCCTCCAAGGACTGTGATGCACTATGTCACCTTGTCAGATGGCTCCAAAGGGGCTGTGTTGGCCTTTGTTTGCTCTTGCGAACTCCCTCCAAGGACTGTGATGCACTGTCACCTTGTCAGATGGCTCCAAAGGGGCTGTGTTGGCCTTTGTTTGCCCTTGTCAATTCCCTCCAAGGACTGTGATGCACTATGTCACCTTGTCAGATGGCTCCAAAGGGGCTGTGTTGGCTTTTGTTTGCCCTTGTCAACTTCCTCCAAGAACTATGATACACTATGTCACCTTGTCAGATGGCTCCAAAGGGGCTGTGTTGGCCTTTGTTTGCCCTTGTCAACTCCCTCCAAGAACTGTGATGCAATATGTCACCTTGTCAGATGGCTCCAAAGGGGCTGTGTTATCATTCTGACTTATTTGTCTTGTCAGATGGCTCCAAAGGGGCTGTGTTGGCCTTTATTTGCCCTTTTCAACTCCCTGTAAGGACTGTGATGCACTATGTCACCTTGTCAGATGGCTCCCAAGGGGATGTGTTGGCCTTTGTTTGCCCTTGTCAACTCCCTCCAAGGACTGTGATGCACTATGTCACCTTCTCAGATGGCTCCAAAGGGGCTGTGTTATCATTCTTATCAAGACTTATTTGTCTTATTATATTATTTAATTATGTTTTATGACCTTCATAAATCATATTTATCATAATAAAAAGAATATTTTAATTAAAATTTTATATTTTTTTGTCATTTCTAATAAAAGTGATTTTATGTTAATAATTCTTAAGTGATTTCTAAAAGTAATTTCTTTATGGATATGCATTTATAAGGTACTTTTTAATATATATAAGTTTGTTTTACTCAACATACACATATAATAGAATTAAAACAAACTATAATCTGGATGTTGACAGCACATATATTCCAATTCTCATAAAATCTTATTGTAGTAGTAGAACATACAAAATCACTGTGTGTAATGCACACATATGTTGGATGAATAATCTCTTTCTATGATTTTTTTTATATTTAATTATCAAACAATATATTGCTATAGGTAACATATAATATATAAAAAATACACATTTTCATGATGTATAAAGTAGCATTATTTCTATCTTAAACTTTGATGCTTCTTAAATATTTCCTAATCTTACTATTCTAATGAAATATATATTTATTAACAACAATGGATTATATTTCACATATACCATTTTTACATTATTTTATAATGTAGCGTTACATTATGTGAAAATGTGCATTACATAGAACAAATATGCTTGCTATTTAACAATATAGCACATGCTTGTTTTTTTAAATAGAAATACAATTGTTATTGATATCCAAAGGTGTAAATTCCGTAATTTGATTGGATCATGTTGTTCACAAAATATTGGATGCGCCATGTTGCGTAAGACGTTACATGCAAAGGTGTAAATTCTGTAATTTGATTGGATCACGTTGTTCCGCGATATTGGATGTGCCATGTTGTGTAATACGTCACATGTACAAAAAGGTAAGATAAACAGCGCTTAACCGGTGCTTAAAGTACTAGAAAGCTAGGGTTATACATCAACGGTTCTAAACTATGAGTCTTGAGTATTACAACAATATCCAATTTAATTATAAAATGTGTTTCTATTGTATATTAAAAACATAAAATGGATAAATATTGAAAGACAATTGATCTAATGCTGTATGCACATATATAAGAGCAATTAAACTAACATATACACAATATAAGAGGACATCTCCTCTTAATAATATTGGTTAGAGCTCTATGTTAATACCACCTTCCACACAGCTGTGTCTAAATATTCAATGAAAAAAGGTTGAAGCAGCACCAGATTGAAGTATTCTCAATTTCTTTAATTCATCAGATACATAAAAAAACAACAACGTTTCGGTCAGCACATGACCTTAATCATGTTGTATACACAAATGCCTACAACCACTCCTTATGTAACCATTATGGGCGGAGTTACTACCTGTACAGGTGTGGGACTAATTGTTAACCCTCTGTATACATACACCAGGAAGAACTTCTTCATACTCCCTCTAGTGGTTAGGCATTTTCCATCTTAACAATCTATTATAACCTGGAAGATACAATGCAAATATACAAAATCAATTGCGCATCAATATAAATATTGCTTTTTTTACAAAGGTTTCTCTTATCAAAAAAGTTATGCAATAATTAAAAAAAATCACCAAAAAATCAATATACCTTTACCAAACAATAAATTTACAAAGGTTAGATCAAGCAACTGGAGCTCAAATATGGCTCCTAATAGTGGATAGAGATAGTACCCATTTAATTTTATACAAAGACCATTACATATACTCAGTCCTTTGCACATTCTTTTCCAGAATTGCTTAATTAAGGGTAACCTGCCAGTCTATTTCCCTATTCATTCCCAGAGGTATTAATGTCTGTAGGGTATAAATCCAGTATGTTTCTCTGGATTTTAGGATCTGTTGTCTGTCTTTTCCTCTCCTAGGCCTTTTTACTTGTTCAATGACCTGATATCTTAACTGGGAGATGGTATGTCCTGCCTGTAGGAAGTGGTTTGAAACTGGGGCATCCCTGTTATTGCAACGTATATTGGATTTATGTTCCACAATTCTATCCCTTATCCTCCGGTCGATTCCCCTATATATATTTTGGAACAGGGACACTTGATTAGGTAGATTACATAGTCTGTATTACACGTGAAATACCCTGGGATTTTATGGGCGCGATCCGATATACAGCGTAGTTTTCGGCGCAAGCGAGGGAACCTGCACCGCCCGTAATTTCACCTTGCAACTCAACCTATCCAATATACTGCGCCGTCAGATGCTAAACTGGCGTAAGTATGAAAAACCGGCGATCAGCTAAAATGTGCGCAAATACACATTTTAGTCGTCGCAAGTACTTACGCCAGTATTTTGTTCACGTAAAGTCTCAATAAAGTGTAGTTTTATGCAAATTAGGCAACGAATCGTAAAAACTAACCGCCAGTTCTAAAAGATGCGCCACGTAATTACGCCATTCAAAAATCATACTTAAACCCCTGTTGCAGCCGCCATTTTCTTTAGTGTGTTTGGTTGGTTCTTGGAGCTACAGCACGCTACAGTGAGTAGGAGAAAGTGGTTAGAGTAGAGAGAGAGGCGCATTGCATATATTTAGTTAGGTCGGATTTGGTGGATTTGTTAAGATTGTACATTACTGTCACTTTTTTACATATTGCACACATTTTGCATACACACATATACAAAATACACAACATTTTTTTTTATAACACCTTACACATTTTATTTATCTTTTACAGTGTGAAAGGCTGAGTGTTTGGTTGTGATTGTGTGTGATTGAAGTGGGAGTGAGTGTGAGTGTGTTAGTGTGTGTAGTGTGAGGATGTCAGGGAGAGCTAGGGCGGGGGGGAGGAGGGAAGGGGAGTTGCAGGGAGAGGATTATGGTCAGGAAGAGCAACAGGGTCCCCGTCAGGGAGTCAGTGGGGTGGGGAGAGGGAGACTTAGAAGGGAGGATGGGAGTGGGGTTGCCCCAAGGCCAGGCACACTCAGTAGAAGAGGGATAGAGGGTGCACATGGGGATAGGAGGGGGGAGGAGGGAGAGGATAGGGAGGAACCCACACCAGGGACATCCCAGGGAGGGAGCCAGGCTGCCCAGGACGAGGAGCGTATGAGGTGCCCCAACTTCTCCTTTGCTGAAAACCTCGCTTTAGTCCAGGCCGTCCTGGAGAACCATACCGCCCTCTTTGGCCAAGAGAAGGGCAAAGGAGTTGCCCATAGGCATAAAGATGCCTGGCTAAAGGTGGAGGAGGCAGTTAATGGTGTGTCCCAGCAGAGGAGGACTGTGGATGGCCTAAAGAAAAGGTGGAACGATTGCAAGAGGAGAGTCAAGGAGAAGATGGGCCAAGAAGCAATGTCCCAGAGGGCAACAGGAGGTGGGCCTCACCAGGAGGCAGAATATAACAAGTGGCAGGAGCTCATTCATAGGTCCCTGAGCGTCACAGCAGTCCGTGAACTTCCAGGGGCTCGTGCAGGGATTGCAACCACAGCACATCATGCTGGTGAGTAACATCCAACAAACCAGTATTATATGTATTTGAGATATAACATCCTATAATGTCACACATTCATGTACACAATGAGGAGCATTGTATTTGGCCTACTAACAAAAACATCTACAATTAGATTTCACATTAAAGGGACATTAAACCAAATCTTTTTATTTCATTATTCAGATAGAGAATACAGTTTTAAACAACATCCCAATTTACTTCTATTATCTAATTTCCTTCATTATTTTGTTATTCTTTGTTTATTAAATATCAATGCACATGGGTGAGGCAATCACACGAGGCATTGATGTGCAGCCACCAATCAGCAGCTTCTTAGCCTATCTAGATATGCTTTTCAGCTAAGAATATCAAGAGAATGAAGCAAATTAGGTAATGGAAGTAAATTACAAAGTTGTTTAAAATTGCATGCTCTAGCTGAATCATGAAAGAATAAAAATGGGTTTAATGTCCATTTAATGCTACTTAACACATTGAAATTCATGATATGAGGTGGAATAGTGAAATACTAACATGTCTCAGAATAACACAGGCCACAAGCCACATGTAGAGTTTTCAGTAAATGGACACTATAGTCATCACAACCATAGTGTCACTTAAAGAACACATTTTCACCATCACTGACATGTACACAGAACTATTGTATGAAACACATACATGTATACTTTGCATATTAAAAACCCTCATATCACAAATCTCAATGTGCACATGCATGTTATAGAGTTATAGACATGAGAATGTGTATAGGCCCTAGCATGTACATTGTATGCCCACATGGATATATATCTGACTGTACTAATCCCTCTCATTATTTGACTCCTCCACAGAACCTCCAGTCACCAGGGTGCAAACGCCCATGCATCCACCTCCACCACCACCACAAAGAATATCTCCACCTCAACCACCGGTCCAGAGAGTCCAGCAAGAGTATGCTCCCAGGCATGAGCTGGGTTGGAGTGCCTCTGTTGACAATCCAGATCTCATGCCGCCAGCATTGCAAGAGGATACCTGGCAGGAGCCCTGGCCGGAGGACTATTCCTTTGGCTTGGAGGGGGAGCCAAGTCAGCCCCGAAGGGTAGATGTCTTTACCCCCCCCCACCAATATCAGGCCAGTCAGGGATTATACCACCAGGCTGAGTGGGTGCACACCAGCCGGCAATGGGACTACCAGTCCATCCGGAGATCTCCACCATCTGCTTTGCTTGGAAGAGCTCCAGCATCTGAGGAGGAGCATAGAGCTGTCAGCATTCCTCAGGCAGCACCGCTTGTCATCATCCCTCAGGCAGCACCAGCTGTGATCCCTCAGGCAGCACCGCCTGTCATCATCCCTCCGGCAGCACCAGCTGTGATCCCTCCGGCAGCACCAGTTGTGATCCCTCCGGCAGCACCAGCTGTGATCCCTCCGGCAGCACCAGCAGCTGAGGATGTTCAAGGCGAAACAGCAGCTAGAGGTGAACCTGCGCCTAGAGTCCCTGCTGGGGAAGAGCCTATAGATCCTCTGACTTCCGCCATGGGCGACGAATACATTGCCCTCCAGAGGAGGCAAACATCAACCTGCGAGAGGCTCACATTAACCTGTGAGAGAATGCAGAGAGACCAATGCAGGTTTTACAGGAGCCAACAGACTTTACTACAGCGTTCCATTGAGCTGCAACGGGACATGGCAGCATCTTTAAGTGGTATTGTCCAGAACCAATCTCAGATGCTGAGAGTTATTTCGGACATGCAGATTCAGAGTGACAACAGATGGAGGGAACAGAACCAACTGTTGGGTGTGTTGGTGGAGCATTTCACACACCAGCAGGACATTGCCTCCAGCCTCTCATCTGTGGCCAGCATTCCTGCAGAATCCTCTGAATCCACACAACCCAGGAGAGGCAGGAGACCTACTCCAGGCCCCTCAGCCCCCTCATCTAAGAAGCCTAAAAAAAAAAAAAAATATTGTTATATTTCATCCTAAATCTTGTCCTCTGTTATTTACCATATAGTTGTCATCCACATCCATGTGAGGGGTGTTTTAGTACACTAATATTTTTGAAAAATATAATAAGGCCTGTGTGGAAATGGCCCAGAAAAGGTAATATCATCATGTTTATGACATATTCATGTTCTCTAAACCACATCACATAGTTGTGTATAAAGGGTACATATAGTGATATTCACTTTTAAGATGTAAATCAAGGTTTCTCACATCCAATAGAAATTGACCCATGTGCAGGGATAGGAACGAGCCAAGGCTGTGGCGTACATTTTCTAAGGTTAAGACTTTTAGTGAAGGATACATTGCCTATCCCTGCACATGGGTATATACAGGGAGTGCAGAATTATTAGGCAAATGAGTATTTTGACCACATCATCCTCTTTATGCATGTTGTCTTACTCCAAGCTGTATAGGCTCGAAAGCCTACTACCAATTAAGCATATTAGGTGATGTGCATCTCTGTAATGAGAAGGGGTGTGGTCTAATGACATCAACACCCTATATCAGGTGTGCATAATTATTAGGCAACTTCCTTTCCTTTGGCAAAATGGGTCAAAAGAAGGACTTGACAGGCTCAGAAAAGTCAAAAATAGTGAGATATCTTGAAGAGGGATGCAGCACTCTTAAAATTGCAAAGCTTCTGAAGCGTGATCATCAAACAATCAAGCGTTTCATTCAAAATAGTCAACAGGGTCGCAAGAAGCGTGTGGAAAAACCAAGGCGCAAAATAACTGCCCATGAACTGAGAAAAGTCAAGCGTGCAGCTGCCAAGATGCCACTTGCCACCAGTTTGGCCATATTTCAGAGCTGCAACATCACTGGAGTGCCCAAAAGCACAAGGTGTGCAATACTCAGAGACATGGCCAAGGTAAGAAAGGCTGAAAGACGACCACCACTGAACAAGACACACAAGCTGAAACGTCAAGACTGGGCCAAGAAATATCTCAAGACTGATTTTTCTAAGGTTTTATGGACTGATGAAATGAGAGTGAGTCTTGATGGGCCAGATGGATAGGCCCGTGGTTGGATTGGTAAAGGGAAGAGAGCTCCAGTCCGACTCAGACGCCAGCAAGGTGGAGGTGGAGTACTGGTTTGGGCTGGTATCATCAAAGATGAGCTTGTGGGGCCTTTTCGGGTTGAGGATGGAGTCAAGCTCAACTCCCAGTCCTACTGCCAGTTTCTGGAAGACACCTTCTTCAAGCAGTGGTACAGGAAGAAGTCTGCATCCTTCAAGAAAAACATGATTTTCATGCAGGACAATGCTCCATCACACGCGTCCAAGTACTCCACAGCGTGGCTGGCAAGAAAGGGTATAAAAGAAGAAAATCTAATGACATGGCCTCCTTGTTCACCTGATCTGAACCCCATTGAGAACCTGTGGTCCATCATCAAATGTGAGATTTACAAGGAGGGAAAACAGTACACCTCTCTGAACAGTGTCTGGGAGGCTGTGGTTGCTGCTGCACGCAATGTTGATGGTGAACAGATCAAAACACTGACAGAATCCATGGATGGCAGGCTTTTGAGTGTCCTTGCAAAGAAAGGTGGCTATATTGGTCACTGATTTGTTTTTTTTTTGTTTTTGAATGTCAGAAATGTATATTTGTGAATGTTGAGATGTTATATTGGTTTCACTGGTAAAAATAAATAATTGAAATGTGTATATATTTGTTTTTTGTTAAGTTGCCTAATAATTATGCACAGTAATAGTCACCTGCACACACAGATATCCCCCTAAAATAGCTATAACTAAAAACAAACTAAAAACTACTTCCAAAACTATTCAGCTTTGATATTAATGAGTTTTTTGGGTTCATTGAGAACATGGTTGTTGTTCAATAATAAAATTAATCCTCAAAAATACAGCTTGCCTAATAATTCTGCACTCCCTGTATATCTAAATAATAATGTTTTTACAGAAGGTGTGAACATAAGGTATAAACATCCATTTTCATTCCTCGAAATGATAGTCAATAAATCATAGTGACCAAAACATGAATTGAACTAATGATATATTTTCAGTAATTAGGGTGGTTAAGGGAATGGGGGTGGGATTTAGTAGTTTCACTTACATGCAGTGGAACTCCGCAGTATGTAATTCGATGACCAGCTGCAGCAGGGGCAGCACCATCACCATGGACCTCAGCAGCAACTATAGAATCAGCATGTGTAGACAGAACAACAGGGGATTGTAGGGCTTCCAGCACCACCTGTGCCCCATGATGACCCCTTGTGCCCCATGATGCACCCCTTGTGCCCCATGATGACCCCTTGTGCCCCATGATGACCCCTTGTGCCCCATGATGCACCCCTTGTGCCCCATGATGACCCCTTTGTGATTGGTTTGACAAACTTGCAGGGGCAGGAATAATAAATGCTTTGAAGAGGTTAACTATTTGTGATCAAGCTGCTGATATGTATGTTGTTAAGCATGCACTTGTTAGGCCTTCAGAGAGTGGTCAGTGCAAGGGTTCCTGAGAGAGTCAGTGCAAGGGTTCCTGCGGCTGAAATTTGTGGCGAGATGAGAATGGAGTAGATTTTCTGAAATCTGCGCGCGTAAGTCCTTACGCCGTATATTGGATACCAAACTGCGCGTGTTTTGTATGTCAGTCTATGGGCCAAAAAACGACGGGCGAAGGCAGAAATATACACGCGTAACTTCTAAGTTACACAGTATATAGGATACCAAACCCGCGCAAATATTGGCGTCGCCACCTTTTGCGGGCGACGATTTATATTGGATCGGGCCCTATATTTCCTACCAGTCAATGGGTGGGAAAAAAGAATTCCCTTTAATAATATTACCACAATTACAGCACCCTAGACAAGGAAAACATCCTAGTTTGGGAGTAGAGATGTAAGTTTTATCTGTTTTTTGGCTGTACCTAAATCCGCTCTTACCAGGGAATCTTTTAGATTCCTACACCTCTTATATGCAGGCATCGGGGGTTCATCAAACTCCTTTATCTGGGGATTTAAATTTTTAATAACAGGACAATGTTTCTTAATCACCTTATATATCTCTGTACTCAATGTACTATATTGTGAGACAAATACCATACGTTTCCCTTCCTGTTTATTCCTTACTTTAGTACCTCTTAGGATAGAACGTCTGGGAATTTTATTGACCTCCTCAATCTGTTTCTGTATGAGATGTTTAGAAAAACCCCCTCTCAATAAATAGATCACCCACCTCTGTCAATCTAGTCTCTATCATATCCTCATCAGAGACAATTTTTTTGACCCTAAGTAATTGACTCTTAGGGAGACTTTTTATTAGAGGGGGTGGATGTGCACTCTCAAATCTTAAAAGACTATTCCTATCACTCTCCTTTCTGTAAATATCCACCTTCAATGTCCTCCCACTCTTTATTACACTAGTGTCCAGGAATGCCACTGACTCCTCACTATATGTGAGTTTAAACTTGATATGTCTTGTTGATACATTAAGTTCAGCTACAAATTCTTGTAAGGAGTCGATGTCGCCCCCCCCCATATGCCAAATACATCATCTATATATCTAAACCAGCATAATCCATACTGTAGAAATTATGTATTACTGTATACAAACTTCTCTTCGTATACACCCATGAAGATGCTAGCATATGTGGGGGCGACATTCGACCCCATAGCAGTCCCCTGGCACTGTATATAACATTGGTCCTGAAAAATAAAGTAGTTACAGTAAAGAATCAATTGGAGTAATTCCAAAACAAAATCACATTGTGTTGCAGATAATATACCATTGGTGTCAACAGCATGCTTGATAGCACCTAATCCACTCACGTGGGTAATTGACGTGTACAAGCTGTTTACGTCAAGGGTATATAGAATAAATTTATCACTCTCTATCCCCTATTCTTCCAATTTAATCAGAAAATCTCCTGTATCTTTGAGATAAGACATAGTCTGCATAGCTAGTGGTCTGAGTACCCTATCCAAATATATAGAAACATTTGTTAAGATTGTGCTTGCCACAATTGGACGGCCTGGGGGGGACTCCTTATTTTTGTGTATCTTGGGCAATGTATAAAAAACAGGTGTTACATATTTTTCTGGTAAAAGAAACCTCTGTTCTTTCTCTGTTATTATACCATTATACATTGCCCTGTCAATACACTTAATAAGTTCACGTTTTACCTCTAGAGTAGGGTCTCTATTCAATAATCTGTATATTTCTTTATCACACAGTTGATCTTTAATCTCTTGCACATAATATCCCCTATCTAGGATAACAGTAGCCCCGCCCTTATCCGCAGGTTTACAAATAATATCACCGTTATTTCTTAAATCAAGCAAAGCATTATTTTCAATTTTAGTAAAATTACTCTGTATACGTTTTTTTCCTTTTATCAGGGATCCTGTTCTTACTCTGTAATACCTCAATATCCCTTAAAACAAGCTGCATAAAGGTCTCCACACTGTTATTACACATAGGTGGATTAAAGCTACTTTTGACTTTTTAGGTTTTTCAATGATAATGCATTATGTTTATTCTGGGCCTCAGCCTCTAACCTCTAAATATTCAATACCACCTTTAGACAGTTAAAATTGTATACTACTGTGGGTTTAAATCGCTTGATAAATATAATCCACCAGTGATTGTGTTGATACAAAGTTCACTTTTTGTTTAAAAGTTCACTTGTGTGATGTATCAATCCACCCTTGTAGTAGAAAACTTGATACACTTTTGTAGTAGAAAACTTGATTTTACTTGCATAAAAACTTTCAGGGCTTTAACGGGTCTAACTTTGATATATAAGCTGATTCATTATAGTTACAATCTGTTTGAGCTGTCCAATATATTTGCAAAGATTTGTTGCAGTATTAACACAAATAAATGTATAGTGAGGATACTTTACCAGTCCCTTTGCCGTTTCAGTATAGAACTGTTGTATGAATTAGCCAATACGTTTGCGGTCTGTCCTTGGACCGTTAGGCCTCCGATCTCACCTCTGACCTCTTGGATGTGACTGTGTCACGATTGAAATGCTGGTGTTGCAGATCTTACCACATAGGTCTCGAAAAGGTGGCGGATGTTGCAGGGCTACCAGTTCTTCTCACTCCCACTTTTAGTATGTGTCATTCTGCTGTAAACATTCGCTTCCGTGGTCTCCTTCTGTGGTCTTTTCCTTACTCTGCGCAGAGTATTAACTTTCACTAAAAAAGACTGCTTGGATTCTTTCAATAATGCTTGTACTTTCTTCAGACCCTTGAATAAACATCAACGTGTTTCACCTGTATTTAGGCTTTATCAAGACTGCTATCCAAGGAACATTAACTGGATTTAAATACCCCACCCTGAGTTTTTACTTGTTCAAATTCCTCCAGTTGCTTCTTTCGAATTTAAGGTGGTATTATTTCCTCCATTATTTAAGGTGGTATTGTATTGTTAGTTCCTATTCTTAATAGTTATTTGTAAGCTCTATGGTGGTTTTCTTAAAGGTGGATTTGCACTATTATTTCATTATGGATTAACACAATTAAATCATAATGGGAATAACAAAAATAGATGTATTCTAAAATTCTTTCTACATCATACATTATGCTTAAAAACAACCTTTTATTGGATAAGTTGTATATATCTGTTATTCAAAATATTACTACCTTGAGTGTACTGCTAGTGGATATTTTGTAAACTAAAATTCTACGTTTGTATACAATGATCCTCATTTTTTTTAAAAGGAACCGGTATAAGTGTATATTAGAATTGTAATAATTGAATATTTTAACCATATTGTAATATTTCAAATAAAACTCTAAAATAAATCTTTCAATGTTTAAAGGGACTAACCTAAATAATAATATTTATACTTAGTAAAAGGTTAGGTTCCTTAATCCCTAGCTTAGTCATATGCTATGTAAATCAATCTAAATATTGGCTCTCAGTCTAATATAAACAGGCTAAGATCTAGTTCTGAATTAAGTCCCTTTGGGTAAAGGGTTCCCATATTGTATATATATTCTGCCTCTTTCTTTAGTAATATTCTCTCAAAGTTACCTCCTCTTCAAGGTTTCTGTACCTTTTTTTATACCCCAGTATGTTAGATCTTTGATATTGTTATTATGTACTAATCTAAAATGTTCATATAGGTGTGTTTCTTGTTGTCCCTTTTCTATATTCCATAGGTGTTCATGAATCCGTGTATGGAGACACCTGGTTGTTTCACCTAAATATTGTAATTTACAACTACATTGTAGTATATATATAACATTATGGTCGCTACATCCTATGGTTTAATTTATTTTAGCTTTATAATTGTTGCTTGTGGATTCTATTTCTTTTTTCTTGTTGCTATGTTTGCAAGCTTTGCAGCTATAGCAGGGATAGAAACCCGTTATTAACTTTCCTTTTAGGTCTTTATCTGGTTTCTTTGCTGTCTGTGTATATTCACTCTGGGCTAGTAGGCTCTTCATGTTTCTTACCCTTCTATATATGAAATTAGGATTCTCTGTTATTTTTTCTCCTATAATTGGATCTTTCTTTATCAAATGCCAATGTTTTTTGACTATTTTTTCTACAGTTTTATAATCACTATTGAAATTTGTGATAAAGGGAACTTTTAACTTTGTAATGCTTTCCTCTTTTTTTGCTGTTCTTTGTCTACATTTCCCGTTCATATTTCTACCATATTCTATAGCTGATTTTATTATTTCTTGGTTGTACCCCCTTTCTAAAAACCTTTCTTCTAAAATTTTAATTTGAGTTTCATAATCTGTCAACCTAGAACAATTTCTATTGTTCTAACATTTTTTTTTGTTTTTCCAGGAGTCTAATAAACATGACAGGGGAGAACCTGATGTGAAGATGATGTTTCTAAATAAGATACCATAAGTTAACATATAAATGCATCATAGATTTTTAGCCCATGTATTAAACACTGTTGAGACATGTATTAATAAACTATAAATGCTCATCTATATATGTTGTAAAATGGTAACTAGGAAATCAAATATATATACCAGTATATCAAATGAACTGATATACAAAATAAGTCAGATAAATACATATATTTTATTAATTCTTACTACTTGTCCACTCATAAAAATGTAACTTTGAAGGCAACTTCTAAAATATTATAAGTAGTAGTATATCATGTTTAGTATGAAAATACTCAGGTTAAATAGTATAATATGGTCCCACACATATTGCACATATAATTGATTAATATATGGATATAGTAAGGATATTAAATATACATTTGGATATAATAGTACTTTGCTAACATAGCCGTTTTCCTGCTCATGCTGCCCTCTGGTGGTTTATGAAAGAATTGCAACCAAAAGTATTTAAATTATCATTGAATTTAAAGGTACCATATGCATTTTTCAAAGAACCAATAAGGGACAAGCTCCTCTAAGTGCGTATCCAAAATGTTCAACAATGATTACAAAATAGTTGCGGGCTTCTCACTTGATAAAAGCCTGATGCATAGGAGTAAGAGGGGTCTTTGCTGGAATTTTGACTGACTGACAACT
Organism: Bombina bombina; assembly: GCF_027579735.1. Taxonomy (NCBI): domain Eukaryota; kingdom Metazoa; phylum Chordata; class Amphibia; order Anura; family Bombinatoridae; genus Bombina; species Bombina bombina. The sequence continues at coordinate 714,854,010 of NC_069500.1, forward strand.
GCTGCCTTTGGAACACAGTCTCTACAGAAAGCAACATTGGGCCTAAACTTTTTATTCTCTGAATTGCATAAACTTCTTATTTATGACGATGAACTGGATTAATCTGAAAAAGCTGAAACTTTCAAATTGGTTTATTTTGTGATGTATACAGTTGCTCTATATTTTTTTAAATTTTAAATCAAGGTATTCTAAAACTATAGTTATATCGTAGTGTGATTTAAAAGGAGATTTATTCTTATATTTAATATTAATTAGACCAAGGGTAGTAAGTATATTGGTATTAAATATTAATGTTTAGAAATATTTTTTGTATTTTAACATCATAATTTAATTACAGTTATTGCTATATACATATATTTTAACATTTGTCTTATTGTGGCTGAATATGAGGTTATTCCAGGCCAGACATATTGGCATATAAATTGGCTGTTGCATTAATAATATATACAGTACAATTCCTGGTGTTTAAATTGAAGTTATATAAAACCATTTGGGGGCTAAATAGCTTAATTATACTTCCCTGAAAGTTATCTCAGATTTATTGAGACTTAATAAGATTGTGTGAAGTATCTTGTTATATTGTTTAACTAAACACTGTTAAGTTAGCGGTCCATATTCTGGTATTTTTATTGTGGTATTTTAATGCTATTCATTGTGAGTAAGGTTAATTTTTGGAGGTGCATTTTGTGATCTGTTGCATAGAATATTGTAACGGAATAAGTGTGCGTAATTGATTCATAATCTAGTTTCTACATACTGTAAATATAATTCAAAGTGTCTATAAGGATAACTAATCTAGAATTAAGGAATACATATTCATTTTAATAAATATATTGTTACGTATATACATTTTATTGGTTGGTAACTGCTAAGATAAATAAGTACTTCAACATTTTTACTGGAGATTACTGCTGATATAATAATAAATGATATTGTAAATCTAGTTTATACCAATATATACTTTTTAGAGATGTCCTAATATTTACTATTTCTTTAAATGTTCAATATTGTGTCAATTATCGATTCAAAATTGTTGTTATCCAAATAATATAGCACTGTGAGCATGACATTCAAATGTAACTCTTAAAGGGACATGAAACCCTAAATGTATCTTTCATTAGTTATGTAGAACATACAATTTTAAAAAAAAACTTTCCAATTTACATCTATTATAAAATTTGCTTCATTCTCTTGGTATAATTTGTTGAAGGATCATCAATACACTATTGGTTTCTAAGAAAACACATGGGTGAGGCAATGACAATCGGTAGATATATGCAGCCACCAATCAGCAGATAGAAGCTAGGTTCTTTGCTGCTCCTGAGCATTCCTAGATAAACTTTTCAGCAAAGGATAACAAGATAATAAAGCAAATTAAATGATATAAGTAAATGTGAAACTTGTTTCAAATGTTATGATCTGTCAAAATCATGAAAGAGAATTTTCTGCTTTCATGCACCTTTAAATTAAATCCTTTTCCAAAATAAGTAAAACACTTTAAGCTATCTTTCCAAAAATACACTTTATATTACGCATTCAATGTTGTGAACACATTAAAAGAAATATGGCATACAGGATTTTTTTAAAAAAATACAATATTTGCTTTATTTAACAAGCACATGTAGAGATACCAATAAGCCATAAGGATTAGTATATGTTAGCATATTTTCTTGTTCAAGCTATGTTGTTTGCATCAAAACAGTGATATGCCATCATGTATAATTGTAATGGTTGTTGGTTTGTATTAGGAGAACACGTTTGGGCATCACATCACAAAAACAAATCAAATCTAATCAACAGGGACAGCATGTGATGAAGTTGTCTCAACACACTTGTAAAACACACTCTGCAAACAATCTGTCTCCATGGACCCGGACCCATAGAAGCCTATTAAATACAGAGTGTGCTCCACAAGTGTAAGAAGACAACATCATCACATAATTATCCTTTACACATTAACTTTAAATTACAAACAATAATATATCAATATAATTACTTCTTCCTCCTTCCCTTCTTCCCACGACAGTGAGGCTCTGGAGTGGTCAAATGCCTCCTCAGATGCGTCCTCATTGTAGATGTTTGGGGAAGAGGGGGAGGAGGAGTACTGTGAGTGATTGGGGATTGACCAGGCAGAATAGGAGATGGAGGAGGCACAGGAGATGATGGTCCAGGAGATGATGGTCCAGGCTCTTGTGGTCTTCCCATTTCTGGATATGGTCTGCTTGCCACCTCCCGGAGGACCTGAAATATGTTATTTAGAACATTTACAATATTTGTTTGTCCTATCAGGGTGTTCACTGCGTTGGTCATAAACTGTGTGTGTGCCTGTTGTGCCCTCCGGGAGTCCTGCATTTCCTGTAGGAAGACCCTCATAAGCTCCCCCTCGGGCATTGTGGGGGGGGGGTGTTGTCATCAGGGGAAGCTGCTGCATGGGTATCTTCTGCAGGGGTATCTTCTGTAGGGGTATCCTCCTGTTCTCTCCGAGGTGGCATTTCACCTTCTGCACCACTCTCATGCCTGAGTGAAGAAGGAGCATGTTCCTGCTGTGTTTCCTCCTCACCGGGCTTATACTCTGTATATATTAAAATAAAGAAATAAGAGATATTAGCACAGTTCCAAATAAAGATGTAAATGATATAATTGAAAGTGTATTAATGAAGCTGCCTTAGTAATCAGTAATCCAATTTTATCCAAGAAAAACCAAGATGATTTACGTATTTGAAAACCCGTCTTTCGGATATCTAGATATTCAATATTAATGTATTTTTGTGTGCTTTTTAAATATGTTTAAATGCACACATAATCTGGAGGTTAGATACCAATATGATAGCTTTTCTTCAAATACATATTTCTCAAGGTAATTCTGAATGCGTTTTCGGAATAATGTTTAAAAAAGTAAATGAGTTATGAGGTGGATGAAAAGAGATTAGTAAATGTCCTTATCAGAAGATGAGAAGTGCAGGTTCCTGGTATCGATCTCTCCTTTGATCCCAACTAGGGCCACCTCTGAGATGTTGGGATGCAGCATTTCCTCCCAGCGGCTGTAGACGAATGTCTACTCCGTGCTCAAAGTGTGAATGGGTTTTAGAAAATAGGGTAAGGGGTAGTAAAAAACAGACAAACATATAAAAAGGACTAAATGAGGACTAAATGAGGGTGTGTAAACAATAAGTTGGTCTAAAAAGAACAAAAAATAACTATGGGATGGGTATAGGTTTAAAGGGAATGAGGGATGGAGTGTATGTGTGTGTATGTAGTGTTACTGGTATGTGTATGTATGTATTGAATGTGTTTGTGTGTAAATGAAAGTAAATATGTTTAACTATGTGTAAGGAATGAAAAACAAAGCAGCACTCACACACTCACCCAGACAGATTTGTACACAAACTCTCTCTCACTATCTCTAACTCTAACCTCCAACGCCTAGACATGTACCTGTCTTGAAAAAGCAATACAGTGAAGGAAGCCATGTTCAGAGCGTGCTTATATATCCTGTGTAAATGCTTAATGATGTACCGGTTTGGAAAGTAAACAAGGTCCAGGTGTGCTTTTGTGAAGATTTGTATGTGTGCAATGTGGAGTAGTTGTTTGAATTTGCGCATGCTCATATTGAGCTTCTAAATCCACATATGTTTTTAAGGAATGTGTATAATGTGATGATGTCATAGTGATCGTTTGCAGAACATTATCATAATTTAGTATCGCAAAATCCCTATAATTTTTGATCCTATCGTATTTGTTAACTGTTCTATATAATTATTTTTGTGAAATCCTTCCTAATTGCCAATGCAAATGTTTCGTTTGTGTATAAGTGTGTAATGGGTTGTTCTTGTTCTTTTCTTTCGTGATGCAGATCCAAACGTATTTTTTGAATCCTCGTTTTGTGTAAATGTCATGTAGTATTTGTTGTGAATAATTGTGATTGTTGAATGAGCGATTGTTGTTTGTACATTTGACATGATTATTATTGGTGTCCATTAAGTTGTATATGTAATGTGACAGAGCTATATGTAGTTCTCGCGATATTGAGTGTTAGATGAAAAATCAATTTATTTTTCAGTTTCCATTGATCTCTATTGGGGAATCCATTACGTGGCCGTGAATACGCAAGTGAAATAAAAGCAGTATTCGTGTTAACGCGATTCGTAACAACGTTCTTTTCGGACTTGTAATACCTATGGTACGAAGAGTGCGCAATAAACATTACGCATGTGCTATTTGCGCACAGCCATAACGCAAAACTTGTAATCTAGGTGCTTGGATGGAGAAGCAATTCTGCCATGTAATCTTGGGTGTTGTAGAATTGTATGCGCTACATGGGCAGTTTTACCCTGCCAGATATAACTAGTAAATTAACTTTGAAATTGTAATAGTAGGTGTTTCAGTAATCTAATTGGAAGGCAATGAAACAAATATGTCACTTTGGGAAGGAAACTCATTTTTAGGGCTGTAATTCTGCCTAACCACGAGATGGAAAATTTCTCAGCTCATTTAGAAGGAGAGTGAAATTATCTTTAATTATTTTTGGAATATTGTTAGAAAGTTTAATTCCTAGATGCTTTATGGAATCTCCAATCCATTTAAACTGATATTGTTCTTTTAACAGTCGTAAATAATCTTGTTAAAAGGCCCCAAGTATAAATCTCTGTTTTGGATATGTTTTATTTGTTTAAATTTTCCAAGTGCCTCTAGGGTATCTAAAAGACACGGTATAGTTTTTATAGGTGTGGACCAGAATATAGTGATATTGTCTGCAAACAACACAACTTTCTGCGTTGTTCCAAATAGAGTTATACCAAAGCTGTTCTTATCGATTCTAATTTGTTCAGCTAATGGTTCAATGGCAAAAGCAAAAAGCAGGGGGGAACGCAAAAGCCGATACCCATTACAGTAGCCGTGGGTGCAGAGTAAAGGGCCTTTATAGAAAGTTAAATTTCTCTGGGGAATTTAAAAGTTTCCGCAGATAATCCCATCAGACCCGATCAAATGCTTTCTCAGCAACTAGAGCTGATGGAGAAAGGTTTGTTTAATCTGGTAGATTCACAAGAAATATTTAGGAGGTGTTTTCTGCAATCTCATCTCAGATCACTGCATGTTCTGCCTTGGGGATTGTGACAATGGAAGCCTCTAAAAATTCCTTTCTAAATGCTCCCTCTTTGCTGGCTAAATTTTAAAAAATCTGAAAAGAAGGGGAGATAGCTTGTTTGTAAAAGTTTTATAGAAAAGGGCATGGTAACCATCTGGACCTGGCACTTTATGCAGTTTAAGATTTTTGGTAACTTGTTTGACTTTACCTAGGGCTAGGGATATGGATAGGGCCAGAGAGCTCCTATGTTGAGACATGAGATTTGGAAGTTTAAGAGAATGGAGGAACATTTGTATGATATTTTTGGGGGTCTATGGAGGGCTCTCAAAACGCTCAATGTTGTATAAGGACTCATAGAATTTCCGAAAATGTGATTCCTATTTGTGAGGGGAGTCAAAAAATTTGATCAGCATTTATAATTTGTTGTATTTGCGTGATACCTGTGAGGTGTCTTAGCTTCTTTGCTAGCATAGTATCTACTTTGTTACCCTTATAATAAAAAAGTTGTTTAAGTTTTAGGAGTTGGTTTTTATTCCTACGCAATTCTATAAAAACATATATGACTTTTAATCTCAATTATTTGGGTAAAAAGTTGTGTGTGGGAGATAAACAATGTTGATGCTCTAGAATCCTCAGCTTACAGTGGATAACGTGAGTCATTGAGCTTTCTTGATAAGGGCTTGTTTCTTAAAAATATAAACCCTAATGGTAGCGTTAACTGCACCCCATAAAATGTCACCTTGCACTGAGTGACTGTCAGTAACTTGCAAAAGATGTATATCTTTTCTTAATTCCTCCCGAAATGAGAGGTCAGAGAGAATTGAATAGGGCATACACCAGTGGCAACTAGGATTTCTGACATCTGCAGCTAGGAAGCTAATAGACACATAGGGGCCGATTTATCATCGGTCGTCTGACAGACGTCGATGAATGCCGACTGCATTTATTATTACACAAGCAGTTCTTGTGAACTGCTTGTGCAATGCCGCCCCCTGCAGATTTGTGGTTAGCAGGGGGAGTCAATCAGCCCCATCGTATAAGATCAGGCAGATTGATGTCCGCAGCCTCAGAGCAGGTGGACTAGTTAAGGAGCAGGCCTTGATAAATCGGCCCCTTGGTCATGATCTGACCAAGGGCAAAAGTGTATGTTAGCAGATTTAATTAGAGCTAAGGTGTTGGCCTGACTAAAAATATAATCTATTCTAGAGTAAAGATTATGGGGGTGGGAAAAGTGAGTCAAATATTTATCCAGTGAGTGCAAGAACCTCCATGTATCGTAAAAGCCAAATTGGGACATTAAGGATTTAAATTTAAGAGCCAAATGTTCAGCATGGGCACCCTTCCCAATAAAGCTAGAGGTTTTCCAATGCAATTTGCAGTCCCATACCATATTAAAATTGCTGCCTAATAATACTCACCCCTGCTGAAATGTATCACTACATGCAGAATTTTAAAAAGTATTTAGGTTGGTTATTGTTTCGTAGGTAAATTGAAACTAAAGTGTGTCAGGTGTGATTTAAATTACAGATAACTATAACATATCTAGCTGGGGGGTCTGTTATTACTTGAACTACTTCAAAAGCAACTTGTTTATGTATTATTATGGCTAATGCTCTAACTTTTTGAGTATATGGTGCAAACTCAATCACTGGGTAGTTTTTGGAGATGAGCCTGTTCGGTTCATGTAATTTCTAGTGAGTTTCCTGCAGGAAAACAACATCTGTGTCATGAAACGACAGGGAACGTAATAGGAGGCTCAGTTTACTCAGAGTATTTAGACATACAACATTATGCATTCAAAATTTAAAAGTAGCTATTTAAACTGCTTTTTACAGTATGGTGAGTATAAGTTGCAGGAGACCCAACCAGAAGAAAGAGAGTAAGAGGAAAAAAACAGAAAGAATGAGGAGGGAAAAAGAGAAAGGGAGCGACGGAAATGTATTTTCCAATTGTGCACTGTGAAAATAATCCACCAATGTGAAACCCTGGCATAGGTTGCATAGGGGAGGAGCAAGTGTCATAGTGGTAAACCGAGGTGGTCAACCCCGCACAACTACAATACTAACTACTACAAACAAAATATAATCTGCAGTAACATATACATTATTTATCAATGTGCAATAAGGCTGCAATCAACAATGCAAAGAGTGTTCAGACATTTGTAACAAAATTACTATCAGGAAAGGATACTTGATAAAGACCAAAAATATGGAAATCAAGCAACCATTAAGATGGCTCAGTATAGGTCTCGAAAGTTCCCTAAGATGAGTAATTTTTTTGACGTTTCACTCTTTGGTCCTATGAAGTCCATTCAGGAGCTGAAGCTCTCAACTTAGCCTGTGAGGATGACTGTGATGGCACATTAAGACTTTGTAGGCCCCATAATATAAAGACAGTTATTCCCTGTGAGAGAGAAAAAACCACATGGGTCTGATTGTCCTTTGTAATCAACAGCTTTATGGGGTATCCCCACCTGTATTTGATATTTGCTTTCCTTAGGACAGTAGTTACTGGAGAATAAAGTCTTCATTGTTGCAGTGTGTGTGAAGATAGGTCCGGTAATATTTGGATATCCTGAAATTTTTCTGACAAATTGGGCTTTTGGAAAGCAGCTTGAATTAACTTGTCCTTAAAGGTGAAGCTGTGGAAGCAGACAATAACATCTCTGGGTTTATCTGACAAAACAATTTTAGGCCGTAGTCCCCTGGGGGCCCACTTCCTAGTGTTTGGTGCCCCATCAAAATGTTGCACTAATTCTGTGAAAAGGGCAAAAAGATAGCCATATAGTTCCATTGCTGTAACTGACTCGGGAATACCCCTGAACTATATATTATTTCTGCGTGACCTATCTTCTATGTCTAACTTAAAATCAAGCTTGCTAATCTGTTCGGTAAGCTGAGCTACGCTGGATTTCCTGTGTAATGGACAGAGTCTGAGCAGCCAGCATATTCTTAAGAGTAGACTCAGTAATAAAGTGTTGTGAATGTGAACAAGAGTGCATCCTGGACTGAGATTCTATATCCTGAGAGTACATTATTACCAGGATCTTTTTTAGTTTGAGGAAAGTGATTCAGTACTGTTTTTTGGGGGTAAGTGTTGTTTTAGGGCGTTTTCTTGAGGAATGTGGCATGTTCAGTAGTAGTTGATAGCAGTATATTGTCACAAGCAATAACAACACGATCCAATTGGGCCCACTAGGAACATAAGGAAATATTTTTTGTTGTTGTAAGATATCAGCCTAATCACTGAAAAAGTAGAGCGGGACAATCAAATCAGTAGTGACACAAATTAAAACATCTTAGCAAAAGTCAGAAGCTGCCAATAGAATGATATGTAGCTCAACACTCTCTCCCCTCGAGGAAAATGGATACACCCTAAAGGAGGGGGTGGGAAGGAAATGGAAGAGACCCACTCAGACAAACTGAGCAGGAAAGGAGAAGGAGAGAAAGTGCAAATTTAAGGAGTAACATTTTTAGAATATAAGGCTATCTTGTACAGGAAATGATTATCTTCTCTCTCTGCCGAGCTATCCTTTTGGAGGCAATCACAGGGATTCAGCAAAACTTGTGGTACCTGTTGCAGTCAAGGCTTGCACAATATAGATGATTGCTGCTTGCTGTCTTATACAGTTGAAAAAATATAAGGCAGAATGTCACACATAACAATTTAACTACTCAGATGGAGTAGACCACAGAGGGCTGTGCTGTGAGGCGTGTGTTATAAAACTGCTTAATGTAAAATATGTGTCCAAGTTCACTCTCCCTCCAGCTGTTTCAGGAGGAAACTGACAATCTTGTAGCTCTGATTGTGTCATTTGTCTATACTTAGTGTCCGGAAGCTACCAGGCCTCTTAATTTGTGAAAGTGTGTTGGGAAAAGATGAAGGCTTCCGCCCATTAATGAGATCTCTGTTAGCAAGGATACCATTCTTTTTTCTGAATTCGCTAGCCAGCAACCTCCACACTATGCAGTTTTTGCAGGACAGGTCTCTATTTTGGTGAAGATCTACTCAGTGGGTCGTAAGAATGGGAGGACTCCTGTAAGTAAAAAAGCCAAGAGTGCTCTGTGCCAAGACACCTGACTCACCCGATGGTGCCCAGATCTATGAGAGTACCTTCTGGTTTAAACAAGCAGCTTCCAAGTAGCCAACCAGGGTACAGTTGCTGGTAACGGTTTGGACCCACTTTTGTCTTCAAAACTGCCTTAATTTTTGGTGGCATAGATTCAACAAGGTGTTGGAAACATTCCTCAGACATTTTGGTCCATATTGACATGATAGCATCACACAGTTGCTGCAGATTTGTTGGCTGCAAATCCGTGATACGAATCTCCAGTTCCACCACATCCCAAAGGTGCTCTATTGGATTGAGATCTGGTGACTGTGGAGGCCGTTGGAATACAGTGAATTGTCATGTTCAAGAAACCAGTTTTAGATGATTTGAGCTTTGTGACATGGTGCATTATCCTGCTGGAAGTAGCCATCAGAAGATGGGTACACTGTAGTCATAAAGGAATGGACATGGTCAGCAACAATACTCTGGTAGGCCATGGCATTTAAACAATGCTCAATTGGTATTAAGGGGCCCAAAGTGTGCCAAGAAAATATTGCCCACACCATTACACCACCATCAGCCTGAACCGTTGATACAAGGCAGGATGGATCCAGATCCATGCTTTTATGTTGTTTATGCCAAATTTTGACCCTACCATCTGAATGTCTCAGCTGAAATTGAGACTCATCAGACAAGGCAACGTTTTTCCAATCTTCTATTGTCCAATTTTGGTGAGTCTGTGCGAATTGTAGCCTCAGTTTCCTGTTCTTAGCTGACAGGATTGGCACCTGGGGTGGTCTTCTGCTGCTTTAACCCATCTGCTTCAAGGTTCGTCATGTTGTGCGTTCAGAGATGGTATTCTGCATACCTTGGTTGTAACGAGTGGTTATTTGAGCTACTGTTGCCTTTCTATCATCTCGAACCAGTCTGCCCATTCTCCTCCGACCCAAAAAGGCATTTTCGTCCACACAACTGTCACTCACTGGATATTTTCTCTTTTTCGGACCATTCTCTGTAAACCCTAGAGATGGTTGTGTGTGAAAATCCCAGTAGATCAGCAGCTTTTGAAATACTCAGACCAGTCCGTCTGGCACCAACAAACATGCCACGTTCAAAGTCACTTAAATCCCCTTTCTTCCCCATTCTGATGCTCGGTTTGAACTTCAGCAAGTCATCTACACCACGTCTAGATGCCTAAATGCATTGAGTTGCTGCCATGTGATTGGCTGATTAGCAATTTGTGTTACCAAGCAATTAAACAGATGTACCTAATAAAGTGGCAGGTGAGTGTATATAGGTATAGATATATATTTTACCAAAATACCATTATATTTTTGTCTTATTCACTTGTCTGATGACAGGGTCACTCCCTGAAATCGTTAACTAAATGGATTAAAACAGAGCGTGTGCTCTCTTTGGACTTACTATATATATATATATATATATATATACACAAATGATGCACAGGTCTTTTTCACTTCAAGTACACAATACTTTAATGGTGTAACGTTTTCGGGGATCTAGTCCCCTTCGTCAGCATACAAACGTGATAAACAAAGCCTCTTTTATAGTGTATTGTAACAAATCAAATAACACAAACCTAATTGTCCCCAGTAGCGCCAAAAACATCCATGTTTGGAACGCATACTGCGTTCCACTGTGATAGCCGAAACCGGAAGTTGAATTACGTCACTTCCAGTATTCGGCAATATAAACAAAACGTGTACTAAGCTTATTATATACATTATTAGCATAAATATGTATTATTATTCATACTATATGTGAGCAACAAAGCATAACAACAGATGTACAAGGCTAATCTGCCAAACTAATAATGGTCCGTATTAACATCAGTTGTAAACAGGTTGCCATAGAAACCCACAGTATCATTTCAACAAAGTGCCACCTAAATATCAAAGTTAATTGAAACAAATAGTGAAACATTATAGCAACTTGAATTACACATTGGCTAATGTATGTAATAAAGTGATATAGAAAATTACAATTAAATAAAATGAATCCTGTGTTATTTATAGAAGATGGGGGTTATAACCCACAGCATATTTCCATTTACACATAGGAATATATAATTCTAACATAAGGTACTATATTCATAGTGTGAATCATGAAGCAGGCATGTTATTAAAAACAATATTGACTACAGTTGTTATCTTAACAACCTAGTAGAATATAAAAACACGGAAAGGCTATATCCTTGTAGTATATCATGAATCTTAGTGCATACTGTTTACATGTAGAAGCAGGTCATACTATAATCACAACCTGTCAAAATTTATAAGAGACCAGAGTGGTACACTCAGGTATCCTAATGATCAAGGTTGGAAGTGTAAAAATGTTGTCCGTGATAAGTGTTATACACTGATATAAGGTAATTAGCATATCTTGGTGAATACTGTTTATGCATACCAAATTTGAATATTTGTTTTGTAATATACATTGTGTATAGTGTAAAGCATTAGACATAAAAATTAGTGCTTAATACACTTGGCAATAAAAGGCCAACAAACAACACATGAAAAATGATGAGGGTATCAGTACTGTAAATTATTCCCTCAATGTCCCACAATGTATACGATTTGGAACATGTCCCAAGTGAAACCATGGTATACAACAGAGATGCCAAAACGATTTCTGAATGTGTGAAAAAACGTACAAAAAGAGGCCAGGCTTCCACACAGGGATAGGGATAGAAAATGTTTCCAATCTCGTGTGCTGTGAGTAATGTGCAGATCACACCCAATCAAGGGGGTAATACCGCTCATCACATATATATATATATATATATATATATATATATATATATATATATATATATATATATATACAAATTTGTATTTATGAATAAATAAAACATATTCTGCTATGTGCAGAACATGTGAAATATTCATATTTTAATGTCAGGTTAACGCACTTGAGAATATGCATTTGGGCTAGAGCATGAGTGGGTGTTTTTTTCACTTTTTGTCCATTGACTTCTAAGGGGGGAATACCTGAACGCGCATGCAATATTCTAAGAATGTATTTTTGTGCTTGTCTGGTTAGCGCGAAAGTGAAAAGTTTACTTCCAATTCATAATATGAGCGCAACCTGACGCGCAAAAAGGTTACTTCTAGCGCAGTTAATGTAGAGTGGGAGCGTTAAATAGTGCTCCTCTTGTAATCTGGCCCTTTGCGCCTACCACCTTAATTGGAAGTTTATTCCATGAATCCACCACCTTTTCCATAAAAAAAATGCTTCCTCACATTTCTCCTGAATCTGCTACCCTCTAACTTAAAGGGACAGTCAACACCAGAATGTTTATTGTTTTAAAAGATATATAATCCCTTAATTACCAATTCCCCTGTTTTGCATAACCAACACAGTTATAATTATACACGTTTTACCTCTGTAATTACCTTGTATCTAAGCCTCAGCAAACTGCCCCCTTATTTCAGTTCTTTTGACAGACTTGCATTTTAGCCAATCAGAGCTGTCTCAAAGGTAAAAACGTGCATGATCTCAATGTTATCTATATGAAACACGTGAACTAATGCCCTCTAGTGGTGAAAAACTATCAAAATGCATTTAGATTAGAGGCGGCCTTCAAGGTCTAAGAAATTAGCATATGAACATCCTAGGTTTAGCTTTCAACTAAGAATACCAAGAGAACAAAGCAAAATTGGTGATAAAAGTAAATTGGAAAGTTGTTTAAAATTACATGCCCTATTTGAAACATGAAAGTTTTTTTTGGACTTGACTGTCCCTTTAAGATTGTGAAGCCTTGTTTTGGCATTTATTTATTTTTTTGGATAATGCTTTCAGCTCCCACTTTATTAAGTCCTTTCATATATTTGAAGGTTTCTATAATGTCACCTCTTCCCCTTCTCTCCTCTAAACTGTACATATTTAGGTCAGAGTCTTTCTTTGAACATTTTATATTTAAGCCTGTGTTCTATTTTAGTAACCCTCTTTTGGACAGTTTCTAGTATATGTATATCCTTCTGGAGATATGGTCTCCAGAACTGTACACAGCATTTCAGATGATGGCCCAACTAATGATCTATAAAGTGTCATAAGAACCTTGCTATTTCTGCTTCTAATACCTCTTCCAATGCAACCAAGTATTCAACTGGCCTTTCTGGCTGCACTGCTGCATTGTGTACCAAATTTTAAATAAACTGAAATAATAATTCCCAAGGCCCGTTCCTCTTTAGTTACAATCAGTAATGTAACATTGAGACTATAATTGGCCTTAGGGTTTTTGGATCCTATATGCATAATTTTGCCCTTGGTGATATTAAATTTCAGCTCCCATTTATTTGCCCAGTACCCCAATTTTTTCAATATCACTGTTCATTTGATCCACCCCTCCTGGAACATCAACTCTTTTACAAATTTTGTATCATCAGCAAGCAAGCAAACCTTACCCTAAAGCCCACTTCCAATATCACTGATGAACATGTTAAACAAAACAGGCCCAAGAACTGACCATTGGGGAACACCACTAGTAACTGACACCTCATTTGAATGTACTCCATTAATTTAAAACATCTGCCTTCTATCCTTAAGCCAGCATTCTACCCACTTAACTATCTTAGGCCTAGATTAAGAGTTGGGCGGTAGCCGTCAAAACCAGCGTTAGAGGCTCCTAACGCTGGTTTTTACCGCCCTCTGGTATTTGGAGTCAGTCATTAAAGGGTCTAACGCTCACTTTTCAGCTGCGACTTTTCCATACCGCAGATCCCCTTACGTCAATTGCGTATCCTATCTTTTCAATGGGATCTTTCTAACTCCGGTATTTAGAGTCGTAGCTGAAGTGAGCGTTAGAAATCTAACGACAAAACTCCAGCCGCAGAAAAAAGTCAGTAGTTAAGAGCTTTCTGGGCTAACGCCGGTTTATAAAGCTCTTAACTACTGTGCTCTAAAGTACACTAACACCCATAAACTATCTATGTACCCATAAACCGAGGTCCCCCCACATCGCCGCCACTCGATTACATTTTTTTAACCCCTAATCTGCCGACCGCCACCTACGTTATACTTATGTACCCCTAATCTGCTGCCCCTAACACCGCCGACCCCTATATTATATTTATTAACCCCTAACCTGCCCCCCACAACGTTGCCGCCAGCTACCTACAATAATTAACCCCTAATCTGCCGACCGCAAAGCGCCGCTACTTACGTTATCCTTATGTACCCCTAATCTGCTGCCCCTAACACCGCCGACCCCTAACTGATCGGAACAGCCAATAGAATGCGAGCTCAATCTGATTGGCTGATTGAATCAGCCAATCGGATTGAACTTGATTCTGATTGGCTGATTCCATCAGCCAATCAGAATTTTCCTACCTTAATTCCAATTGGCTGATAGAATCCTATCAGCCAATCGGAATTCGAGGGACGCCATCTTGGATGACGTCCCTTAAAGGAACCGTCATTCGTCGGGAAGTCGTCGGTGAAGATGGATGTTCCGCGTCGGCGGGATGAACATGGATCCGGAAGAAAGAAGATTGAAGATGCCGTTGATAGAAGACTTCAGCACAATCATGGACCTCTTCAGCTCCCGCTTGGATGAAGACTTCAGCCAGATCATGGACCTCTTCAGCTCCCGCTTGGATGAAGACTTCAGTCGGATCATGGACATCTTCAGCCCCCCCCCGCTTGGGCTTGGTTCAAGACATCGGAGGAGCTCTTCTGGATCGATCGGTGAACCTGGTATGGTGAAGATAAGGTAGGAAGATCTTCAGGGGCTTAGTGTTAGGTTTATTTAAGGGGGGTTTGGGTTAGATTAGGGGAATATGGGTGGTGGGTTGTAATGTTGGGGGGGGGTATTGTATGTGTTTTTTTTACAGGCAAAAGAGCTGAATTCTTTGGGGCATGCCCCGCAAAGGGCCCTGTTCAGGGCTGGTAAGGTAAAAGAGCTTTGAACTTTTGTAATTTAGAATAGGGTAGGGCATTTTTTTATTTTGGGGGTCTTTGTTATTTTATTAGGGGGCTTAGAGTAGGTGTAATTAGTTTAAAATTGTTGTAATATTTTTCTGATGTTTGTAAATATTTTTTTATTTTTTGTAACTTAGTTCTTTTTTATTTTTTGTACTTTAGTTAGTTTATTTCATTGTATTTATTTGTAGGTATTGTATTTAATTAATTTATTGATAGTGTAGTGTTAGGTTTAATTGTAGGTAATTGTAGGTATTTTATTTAATTAATTTATTGATAGTGTAGTGTTAGGTTTAATTGTAACTTAGGTTAGGATTTATTTTACAGGTAATTTTGTAATAATTTTAACTATTTTAGCTATTAAATAGTTCTTAACTATTTAATAGCTATTGTACCTGGTTAAAATAAATACAAAGTTACCTGTAAAATAAATATAAATCCTAAAATAGCTATAATATAATTATAATTTATATTGTAGCTATATTAGGATTTATTTTACAGGTAAGTATTTAGCTTTAAATAGGAATAATTTATTTAATAAGAGTTAATTTATTTCGTTAGATTTAAATTATATTTAACTTAGGGGGGTGTTAGTGTTAGGGTTGGACTTAGCTTTAGGGGTTAATACATTTATTAGAATAGCGGTGAGCTCCAGTCGGCAGATTAGGGGTTAATGTTTGAAGTTTGGTGTTGGCGATGTTAGGGAGGGCAGATTAGGGGTTAATACTATTTATTATAGGGTTATTGAGGCGGGAGTGAGGCAGATTAGGGGTTAATAACTTTATTATAATAGCGGTGCGGTACGCTCGGCAGATTAGGGGTTAATAAGTGTAGGCAGGTGGAGGCGACGTTGTGGGGGGCAGATTAGGGGTTAATAAATATAATATAGGGGTCGGCGGTGTTAGGGGCAGCAGATTAGGGGTACACAGGGATAATGTAGGTAGCGGCGGTTTACGGAGCGGCAGATTAGGGGTTAAAAAAAATATGCAGGTGTCAGCGATAGCGGGGGCGGCAGAATAGGGGTTAATAAGTGTAAGGTTAGGGGTGTTTAGACTCGGGGTACATGTTAGAGTGTTAGGTGCAGACGTAGGAAGTGTTTCCCCATAGCAAACAATGGGGCTGCGTTAGGAGCTGAACGCAGCTTTTTTGCAGGTGTTAGGTTTTTTTTCAGCTCAAACAGCCCCATTGTTTTCTATCGGGGAATCGTGCACGAGCACGTTTTTGAAGCTGGCCGCGTCCGTAAGCACCGCTGGTATCGAGAGTTGAAGTTGCGGTAACTATGCTCTACGCTCCTTTTTTGGAGCCTAACGCAGCCATTCTGTGAACTCTAAATACCAGCGGTATTTAAAAGGTACGGCCAGAAAAAAGCCAGCGTAGCTAACGCACCCCTTTGGCCGCAGAACTCTAAATCTAGGCATTAGCATCTACTCCAAGGCAATACATTTTGTTAATAAGTATGTTTTGTGGAACAGTGGCAAAAGCTTTGCTAAAGTCTACATATGCAAAATCTACGGCTCCTCCCTAGTCTATTAATTTAGTTACATGGTCAAATAAATAATTTAGATTAGTGTGTCATGATCTTTCAGCAGTGAAACCATGCTGTGCTTTGTCTTCTAAGTTGTTTGTCTGAATGTAAGACACAAGTATTTTCTTTAAAAGCGTTTCTATTAATTTCCCTGCAATTTATGCCTGCCTACTACAATTTTTATGAAGAGGGACTACATTGGCACTATTCCAGTCTTTTGGAACACCTCCTGTTTTTTTCAGTGACTGTCACGAATACCTCAGGATTTAGCTGCTAAGGGGTTAATTCTCTTTAGCTTGTGAGCTAAAAAAGATTTGTTTTTCAAGAAGAACTGTGTGTTTGTGTTTTCTTTAAAGTGCCAGGAGCCTCATAAATAGTTTCTAAGGCCCATTCCACCAAATGTTATTGTGTATGCATTAAGTCATAAAGCCAGTCAAACTGTCAGCAGAGGGCATGATACAAAACAGGGCCTCAGTCCTATATCCTGATGAGGTCAATAAAAGGACATTGGTACAATGTAGATATGTGTTTAAAACATGTTAGGACATTAAATGAAGGGAAAAATGGCAACTATGTAATATTTGATATCAAATTGATACTCCCAATGAAACTAAGAGAGTGCCTGTCTGTATATATGAAAATAGATTTACCTAGCAGAAATTATAATGGATTCTATAATTTCAGGCAAAGAGTTTATTAAAGGTTATAAAAGACAGGGGGGTTTCTTAGCCCCTGCCCACGTGGGTGTGGTCAGGCAACTTGATCTCTGGAAAATATGTATAAGAATCTTGTGTTTTAACAATAAGATTGTTCATTCTACTGGGAGGCTGCTACAGCGTGAGTGACCATCTTCTCTTGCCCATCTCCCTGGGGCAGATTTATAATCTAGGAAAGTATTAGGTCTGTTATTTTCTTAATTTTATTTTAACCTGTTTGCAGTGTGTAATTTTACTTGCAACAACTTTTTATTAATAATGCATTGTGCATAATATTTTTTGGCATAATAAATAATTCATGTATTAAGCTTTGGCCTTTGTATAATAATTGAACCACGTTACTGAAAGGACTGGAGTGTTAGAACTGTATATTTTAGGTTATTTTGGCTAAATTGTATTCTAAGAGTTAATGTGTAAATCGGGGGTTCCCTTAAGATTTCCCATATCATATAATCTTAAGTGGTGGCAGCTAGATATTATAGTTAGTTTAGTGTGGGTGGCATTAAAGGGGAGTTTGGGGCATTTCTTTTATGTCTAGTACAGACTAAAGAATGTTGTTAACCCTTGCACCCACTGAACTAAATCACAAGCTTTCCTGGCGTGGCTACATTGTGACATATTAGTAACAGTAGAAGGGGTCTGATAACCCTTTCTGTGCCAAATAAGTGACTGACGCAGGGTTGGATTACCTTGGTTTGTCACAAATTGGTGGGCAGCGGTGTAGATAATTTTTTATTAGATTTTAGTGCTTGTGGATTTGCTAGTGTGAAAATCCCGGTACTAAAAGGAATTGTTTCTTACAATTTCCAAAGGCTAAAACTCAGTGTATTATATAGTCACACATTGCAAACAGTCCCCTTCCCTATTCTCTGTTTTTCTTTTCTATTTTATTTTTACTATGGAGTTTTGTCAGCAACAAACAAAAGAAGTGCTGGCACTGTTATGCCAGGAGCGTGATATCCCATCCCGTTGGAAGAACAAAGAGGGACTAATACAACTTCTTACTGAATATAACAGCCAGGCCACACAAGCTGAAGCCTCAGGAGAGGTGTCTGCAGCTGTGGGCAGTGATTCATCAGGATCTGGGGATTCATTGGACTGTTATTTGCAAACTGTTCAGAAACATATGGGCTCAGTGGATGCAAGTTTGCGCATGGAACTGATTACAAAATTTTATGAGAGACAGGCGGCTGTGGCTGAGAGACAGGCGGCTGTGGAAGCAGCTGAGAGACAGGCAGCTAGGGAAGCTGAGAGAGTCTCTGGCAGCTGAAAGACAGGCTGTTGAATGACAGGCTGAGAGAGAATATCAGCTACAGCTTGTACGGTTGGGGAGAGGGATGGTCTCACCTGTTGTTAGTGAACCTAGAGACCCACCTGTTCCCAGAGTACATGCAGAGAATGGCGATGTGGATGTATTCCTGCGTAGCTTTGAGAAAGTTTGCAAACAGTTCCAGCTGCCAAGGGAGCAGTGGGCCAAGTACCTTACCCCTTGCCTGAAAGGTCCTTCACTGGAGGCTTTTGCTGAACTACCCCAAGAGTTTGATCAGGACTATGATTCCATCAAAGCTGCACTACAGAGGAGGTATAATCTTACTCCTGAGGTGTACAGGAAGAAATTCCGTTCTCTGCAGAAAGGTTCGTCAGAGAGCTATACTGCAGCTGTTGGAAACCTGATGACAGCCTTTAAACATTGGGTCAGAGGGCTAAGGGTTGCCACTATGGAGGAGCTGGAAGATCTGATAGTGAAGGAGCAATTTTTGCAGCTGTGCCCAGCAGAAGTTCAAGAATGAATTTTGGATTGTAAACCCATAACAGCATTGGAAGCTGGTGAGCTGGATGATTTTTACACAGCCAACAGGTCACCAGGGAATGGGAGAAAATCCTTTGCTAAGGGGGGACCCACCTGGAAAGGAGCTGCTGCATGACCCTCCTTCACAAAACCTGCTGTGCCTTTGTTTAGTGTGTCTGCTCTCTCTGGGAAAGGAGGGGTGAGTGCTGCACCTGGGCAGGGGGATACCCACAGGTGTTTTGCTTGCAACAAAGTGAGCCACATCAGCTCCACTTGCCCAGAGAAGATTAACTTGGAGCAATTAGCTGGAGGGGGTAATCCCTCAAAAGTACCCGCATCTGTTTTGTTTGTTACACGTCCAGAGGAAAGCAACCAGGAGAACTTGCAACCTGTGCTTGTCGTAACTAAGGTAACACTTTGGCTTTGGGACACAGGTGCAGCAGTGACTCTTGCCTGTGGGTGAGGTCAGGCAACTTGATCTCTGGAAAATATGTGTGTGCCAGTCTGTGCTAGAACCAATTGGGTCCCCTGTGGAAAGACAGGATATATGGGATAAATGGCAGAAGGAAGATGTGTGCTTGTCCGCACCAGTGTCAGAAGGATCCCAACTTCTGTATGAGGATGTGAAGTGGCAGACTGACTGTGAGAGAGAGGGGGGGGAATGTAGCCCCCTCTATAACAGAAGCAGCAGAGCCCCATAATCCAGAGTGTGGGGGGGAGGAGGGTACAGGATACTCTTTGAGGGGCCCCCAGAGTGAGTGTGAAAAATTGTGGGTGACAGAGATCCCAGTAACCTCAGATGTGACCTATAAACAGACTGCACACACTAGGGGACAGAGACTGACACAGGGGGGAGGAGAACAGAGATGTGTATTTACACAGCCCCACAGTGCCATTCAGCAGATACACTGATAGGTGTGCAGAATCAGAATCCCCAGCAGGCACAGCAGCTAGGTCCCACAGTGGAGAAGAGGGGGGGGCAGTTAGTCAACCTCCTACCAACCCTAACAGAGTGCAGGAGTACAGGAATTCTACTCCAGTGGGAGGGCAAGAGACCTGGGTAGTTAAGTAGCAACTGACAGCACACAATGTGTTCAGAGAGCACACAATATGTAGCAAGACCCTAGGCTCCACAGACACCTCTGTAACAGGGGATGATGTGTTATTCAGAGATAAGATGCAAGCCTTATTGGGGAAGGTACCCGCAAACCCCAGAGATGCTAATGCCACATTCCTACAAACACAGTTGCAGGATTTTACTGCCAGAGAGGGAGTGTATGAGATGAGCCAAAACGTCCTTGTACTAACACCCATGAAGCAGAACAAACTACAGGCTGCATGGGAGGGTCCCTGCAATATATTAAATCAGCTGGGTAGAGCGAATAGTGTGTCATTTTTAAATGGAGGGCATCCAGATGGCAAAACTGCTATGTGCAATTTGTCTGGCAATGGCGTTATCACTGCAAGGGGAAGCTCCCTTTGATACGCATCAGGAGTGGCTTGTTGCCACCCCCTTTTGCGTCTCTTATTGGGGGATGTGTCACAAAAACCTCAGGATTTAGCTGCTAAGGGGTTAATTCTCTTTAGCCTGTGAGCTAAAAAAGATTTGTTTTTCAAGAAGAACTGTGTGTTTGTTTTTTCTTTAAAGTGCCAGGAGCCTCATAAATAGTTTCTAAGGCCGATTCCACAAAAATGTTATTGTGTATGCATTGAGTCATAAAATCAGTCAAACTGTCAGCAGAGGGCATGATACAAAACAGGGCCTCAGTCCCATATCCTGATGAGGTCAATAAAAGGACATTGGTAATGTAGATATGTGTTTAAAACATGTTAGGACATTAAATGAAGGGAAAATTGGCAACTATCTCATATTTGATATCAAATTGATTCTCCCAATGAAACTAAGAGAGTGCCTGTCTGTACATATGAAAATAGATTTACCTAGCAGAAATTATAATGGGTTCTATAATTTCAGGCAAAGACTTAGTTTATTGAAGGTTATAAAAGACAGAGGGGTTTCTTAGCCCCTGCCCACGTGGGTGTGGTCAGGCAACTTGATCTCTGGAAAATATTTATAAGAATATTGTGTTTTAACAATAAGATTGTTCATTTTACATGGGAGGCTGCTACAGCGTGAGTGACCATATTCTCTTGCCCATCTCCCTGGGGCAGACTTATAAGCTAGGAAAGTATTAGGTCTGTTATTTTCTTAATTTTATTTTAACCTGTTTGCTGTGTGTAATTTTACTTGTAACAACTTTTTATTAATAATGCATTGTGCATAATATTTTTGGCATAATAAATAATTAATTTGGCCTTTGTCTAATAATTGAACCACGTTACTGAAAGGACTGGAGTATTAGAACTGTATATTTTAGGTTATTTTGGCTAAATTGTATTCTAAGAGTTAATGTGTAAATCGGGGGTTTCCTTAAGATTTCTCATATCATATAATCTTAAGTGGTGGCAGCTAGATATTATAGTTAGTTTAGTGTGGGTGGCATTAAAGGGGAGTTTTGGGCATTTCTTTTTTGTCTAGTACAGACTAAAGAGTGTTGCTAACCCTTGCACCCACTGAACTAAATCACAAGCTTGTCTGGCGTGGCTAGATTGTGACATATTAGTGACAGTAGAAGGGGTCTGATAACCCTTTCTGTGCCAAATAAGTGACTGGCGCAGAGTTGGATAACCTTGGTTCATCACAGTGACTGATTAAATAAATTAGCCCTTGAAACCTCTGTAAAAAGAAAAGTACTACTCACATTATTTAAAGTAGTATCCCTTAAAGGGACATTATACACTAGATTTTTCTTTGCATTAATGTTTTGTAGATTATCTATTTATATAGCCCATAACAGCTGAGAGGGCTGTTATGTCACACCATTGTACCTGTTGTTTAAATGAAGCAAATAAAAACTGTTTTTAGCTGACAACTCTTCTGATTCGTTTTGTGGATGATCTATTTATATAGCCCATACAGGTTTTTTTTTTTTTTAAATGAATAGTTTTGCTTATTTTTAAACAACATTTCTCTGATTTTCGGACTCCTAACCAAGCCCCAAAGTTTTAGAATACCGACGTATACCTACTCCAGGTTGCTTCTGTTTGTTTAAAGGGTCTTTTCATATGCAGTGGGTGTTCCAGTAACCTTTTAAACAGAGCTAAACTGGAAGCTTCTAAGCATCTGTTGTAAAGACTGAACAAAAGTAATAATTTTGACAGTTTGCTATTTGTTTATCTCCTTCCACTACTCTATCATCAGTCTTGAGTCTTACTATCCCTCCGTTAGTTTTTCACTTTTCACTGATTTATCTAAAGGTCTTGTCACCATTTTTTACATATTGTGCTATTTTCTCTTCTGCATTAGCTTTTCTGCTTTGCTATCTTTTGTTGGGTTTTCCATTTTTCCCTATCCTCTTGAGCCAGTGAGTTTGAATTTTTTAGAAACTGTGCACCAGATTTCGAGTTTTGCGTTAGAGGCTATATGGTGCTAACGAGTAGTTTTGTCTCACTGCTCACTTACATGCAGCGCTGGTATTACGAGTTTTCAGAAACCCGTAGTTAAAAGACAAGAAGTGAGCATTGAGCAAAATTGTGCTCATTACCGCACTCCAATACCAGCGCTGCTTAAGTCAGCGGTGAGCTGGTCGTACGTGCTTGTGCACAATTTCCCCATAGGAATCAACGGGGAGAGCTGGCTGAGAAAAAGTCTAACACCTGCAAAAAAGCAGCGTAAAACTCAGTAACGCAGCCCCATTGATTCCTATGGGGAAATAAAATGTATGTCTACACCTAACACCCTAACATGAACCCCGAGTCTAAACACCCCTAATCTTACACTTATTAACCCCTAATATGCCGCCCCCCACATCACCGACACCTGCATTATATTTATTAACCCCTAACCTGCTGCTCCGGACACCGCCGCCACCTACATTATACTTATGAACCCCTAATCTGCTGCACCCAACGTCGCTGACACCTACATACTATTTACTAACCCCTAATCTGCCGCCCCCAATGTCGCCGCAACCTACCTACACTTATTAACCCCTAATCTGCTGCCCCCAACGTCACCTCCACTATAATAAACATATTAACCCCTAAACCGCCGCACTCCCGCCTCGCAAACATTAGTTAAATATTATTAACCCCTAATCTACCGTCCCTAACATTGCCGCCACCTATCTACATTTATTAACCCCTAATCTGATGCCCCCAACGTCGCCACCACTATACTAAATGTATTAACCCCCAAATCTAAGTCTAACCCTAACACCCCCTAACTTAAATATAATTTAAATAAGTCTAAATAAAATTACTATCATTAACTAAATTATTCCTATTTAAAACTTAATACTTACCTATAAAATAAACCCTAAGCTAGCTACAATATAACTAATAGTTACATTGTACCTAGCTTAGGGTTTATTGTTATTTTACAGGCAAGTTTGTATTTATTTTAACTAAGTAGAATAATTATTAAATAGTTATTAACTATTTAATAACAACCTAGCTAAAATAAATACAAAAGTACCTGTAAAATAAAACCTAACCTAAGTTACACTAACACCTAACACTACACTATAATTAAATAAATTAACTAAATTAAATACAATTACCTAAATTAAATTAGCTAAAGTACAAAAAACAACAAACACTAAATTACAGAAAATAATAAACAAATTACAGATATTTAAACTAATTACACCTAATCTAATAGCCCTATCAAAATAAAAAAGCCCCCCCAAAATAAAAAAAAACCTAGCCTAAACTAAACTACCAATAGCCCTTAAAAGGGCCTTTTGCGGGGCATTTTCCCAAAGTAATCAGCTCTTTTACCTGTAAAAATAAAATACTATCTAAAAAAAACTAAGCTCCCCATTGCCCTGAAAAGGGCATTTGGATGGGCATTGTCGTTAAAAAGGCAGTTAGCTCTTTTGCAGGCCCAAAGTCCCTAACCTAAAAATAAAACCCACCCAATACACCCTTAAAAAACCTAACACTAACCCCCTGAAGATCGACTTACCGGGAGAAGTCTTCATCCAAGCCGGGCCGAAGTCCTCAACGAAGCCGGAAGAAGTCTTCATCCAATCCGGGGGAAGTGGTCCTCCAGACGGACAGAAGTCTTCATCCAGACGGCATCGTCTATCTTCATCCATCCAGCGCGGGTCCATCTTCAAGACATCCGACGCGGAGCATCCTCTTCATCCGACGACTAAAGATGAATGAAGGTACCTTTAAGTGACATCATCCAAGATGGTGTCCCTTAGATTCCGATTGGCTGATAGAATTCTATCAGCCAATCGGAATTAAGGTAGAAAAAATCCTATTGGCTGATCCAATCAGCCAATAGGATTGAGCTGGCATTCTATTGGCTGATTGGAAAAGCCAATAGAATGCAAGCGCAATCCTATTTAGGGGTTAATAGGTCGTTTATGGGTGTTAGTGTACTTTTTAGCACTTTAGTTATGAGTTTTATGTTACGGCGTTGTACCATAAAACTCATAACTACTGACTTTTAAATGCGTTAGGGATCTTGACAGGGTAGGGTGTACCGCTCACTTTTTGGCCTCCCAGGACAGACTCGTAATACCGGCACTATGGAAGTCCCATAGAAAAAAGACTTTAGGAAGTTTACGTAAGTCGTTTTGCGGTAAGGCCAAAGAAGTGTGCTGTACACCTAAACCTTCAAGACTCGTAATACCAGCGGGCGTAAAAAAGCAGCGTTAGTACCTCTTAACGCTGCTTTTTTACCCTAACGCACAACTCGTAATCTAGCCGTATATTTTTTGTCTTAACTGCATGTGCTTCTTTCCTTGAAACTGTATTGGTTTTCCTTTTTGTTTACAAACAAGACTAATACAGTGTTTAGTAGCGTTTTTAAAATATTTCCACCGTTCTTGTACACCTGTAATCTGTGCCATCCCTTTTAGAGATCCATTTAGGTTGCACAGTACCTTTACTTGAATATTAAACCATACAGACTGATGATCACTAGAGCCTAAGTTCTCACCCACAGACACTTCAGATACTATGGGCAAAATGTATCAAGCCCCGAAAAAATGTGCCTAAAAATTCACGATTATTTCCGCAATAGTTCGCAAATTTCGCCAGTATTTATCAAAATTCAAGAGAGACATTTTTGGGGCAAAACTTTTGTGCAATGTCAAGCGAATGGCTGATCCTAGTTTTCTTGCGAAAATTAAATTTTCACTTTATCAATCTTAATTTTAGTCACCGGTAAATGGTTTATTGTTTTATTCAAGTGATCGTTGGTAAGAATGTTATTTCTTATATATTAAAGTGAAGGTAAACAAAAACGGTCTATTCTAAATAATTTAACATATTAAGCCAAATAAATACAACTTTCATTCATCAATATTTCTAAATCTTTATATTACCTGCGATATCGCATATTATTGTCATCTATTCGGCTATCCGAAAATCAACCCGTAAAATATTTATTTTTTTATAAACAACGATCACGTTGTTCAGCCATCCAATTGATTCTTTGGCCGTTAGGCGGCCGTCAATTTACGTCATCATGGGATGCTTTGAGATGCGCATGCGTGACAGTTTGTACATCGCAGTTGCCAAGCGCGCGTTCACGTTTGGCGCATGCGCATTATCCAATTGATTTTTTTAGGCTTAGTTGCGACCGCATCAGAAGTAAAACGGCAAAAAAGTGGAAACATTTGTTTCGCTTCTATTACCAACAGCATATCTTGTGTTATATTGGTAAGTGTAGATGACAGTGAAAAATTATGCGCATGCGCGGTTATTCGACGCTCGATGTGCGCGAGCTGAGTAGGCACGTATAGAGCAGGTGGGACCGCTCTATACGTCACAGTATCAGAAACCAGGAAATGGTGAATGGGAGGAGATTCAGAAGGGAACCGTAAGAAAAATATAAGTATAAAATTACATAAATCAATGTGTTTTTTTTTAAAAAAAGCTAGCGACTGCATTTAACTTAGTAAAAGGATTCTAAATACGATTGATGGATGCAAAAACTTTACCTTCACTTTAAAGTTATTGTTACTTTGCCCCTTCTTTGGCTCTCTTTCATTGAGGAAGTTTGCCTGTATTTTGGAGCTTATCTTCGTTCTTTTTAATACACTTATTTCAATTGCACTTAAATTATTTTACTTTTTTATAAATTTGTGTATACCTTTTTGTTATTTAATTATTAATATTATTCAGGTTCTGCGCCTTGTTGTGGGCAATTTCTAACCCTAGATACAGCAAGAAAAATACATATTTCCATTTTCCCTCCAGACAAACAGCATCGCTCTTTATTTTTCACTCCTCACAACCTACAAATTGGCGAGATTAAAAACAGTGAATATTGCATGCACCACTTTTCATAAAAAAATGAGAACTGCGAATATATACGGGCATTTTAAAATGCCAATAGAGATTAATAAAATAATTAGGCATTTTACAGACAACTTATTCACATATATTTAACACTTGCGAATGGTCATGAGCCAATTTGTTCATATATATCAAAAGTTGCAACCTTTCATAAATATGGTGATATTTGTGGGGGGGTTTTACGACAAATGTGAGAATTTTCTTATTCTCACTTTGATAAATCTTGCCCTATATCACTGTTTGTAAGTACTAAATCTAATATAGTTCCTTTACGTGTTCGTTCTTTTACTAGTTCAAGAGATTCCCCTTGCAAAGATTCCAGAATATATGCAGTATACGTCCCTTAGCGAGGCACCATGTTTTCAGGGTAAAAAGTGGCTTCACATCATTCCACCAGGGAAATAGAAGTACTGGCGAGAATTCTTTAACAATCTCGCCAGCCCAGAGACCTTTAGATCACCGGGACCATAGACATAATATGCAACCACAGAATTTTAGATTTATTTAAAATATGTGCATTATTTCAAGCTTATGAGCTGTGATATATACTACATAATTACAATATATAATACCTTTATTCCATTATTACTGACATTAACAAGCTTTTTTACACATAACTGATTTTTTATTTTTGGTATGTACTAAAAAACATGTTTGTATTAGTGGAAATTATGTATTTTCTTGTTTAAGAAATGATGCATAATTTGTCTAATTAGTTTTTATATACTAAACGAGGATTGTGGTAGTATAGCCTTGCACCCCACTGTACATTGTAGCAATATTGTGTGCGTTTACAAAACTAATGCCAGTGAGTCCAAATTATTTTGTAGACATTACTGCAACACTTGACTGGCTAAAAAAAACCTATGCATAAGACCATTGCATTGCAATTTGCAAGAGGAGTCGACGTTACTGAGACAAGGTAAGTGAGGCAATGGTTGTGGCCCATGATGAATAGCGCTATTGACGGTTGCACACACCATCCTTTTTACTCATTTCCGTGTGTGACTGTGTGTGAATGCTCGCTCCCGAGAACAAGGAGTAACCAATCACAGATCAGAGGTAGTCATCCCACTCCGTCTAGTCTGTATGCGCTCCACGCAGCTGTCAGGCGGCGGGGCTGGCTATTGCAGACGTGAGGGGCGGAGTAGTACTGCTGTGTGGTGTCTGGGGGGGTTCCTCCGCCTGTCTGCCGCTGTGTCCCCGCCCTCCGATTTTCCTAGTCATTGGTTGCAGTCTCTTCTCTGTCTGCTGGGCTCTTTCATTCGCCCCTGGCCCCCGCGTCACGTCCGGTGGCGGAGAAGAAGGCCAAGGCCAGCAGTAGCTACACCCGGGGTACTCGCTAGGTAGACACAAAGAGGCTGCCGTGTGACCTGGGCCTGCTACACAGGTGAGGACAGACCTGCTTGTGTGTCTGTGTTTCAGTCATCTACTGTGGTGCTACGAGTATGCACAATCTGTGACACTGTTTACATGGGTATTGCACGATATCTATCTGTATATTTGTAACATGCTCACATGCATGTGTGTGTATATATATATATATATATATATATATATATATATATATATATATATATATATATATATATATATATATATACAGTATATATATATATATATATATATATATATATATATATATATAAAGTTTACTGTATGTGTTCAAATATTCGTATATTCCTCACACCTGTATAACTGAATTGATATATCAGGACATGAAAAAATTGCTGAAATCTTGGAGCCACCTCCAAAATTCTGTGCCATTATTATATACAGTGTTCTCTCCAGGATCTTTTTAATGAGTGCATCACCCAGCTAAAATTGTCAATATTAAGCTAATTTTAGCAGATATAACATTTTCAGTGTTTATTGAATACATGTTTAACTAAAGTGATGTTACGGCTTCATTTGAAAGAGAAATATTAAATCCTAGTAGAAAAAAAAGTATTTTATTTTAACCTTGTTCCTGAAAGGGGTAAATATGCTCTATAGTTTATCATGCCCCCCACTGCCGGCCCACTTTCAACAACACTTTTTTCAAGCTGTGATGTATTCCCCCCTCTCATGCAATTTTTGTGCGTGGAAAACGTCAATAATCTAATTCTTGCCGTATGGATCGCACAAACATTGGACGAGTGGTGAATACATCACTGCTTGAAAAAAAGCATTGTTCAAAGTGCTCCAGCAGTGTTGGGGGCGAGGATAATAACTACAGATCATATTAAACCCTTTCAGTGTTCTTCCAAGAAAATTTTGCCAGCCGGTGGTATTATGAGTAGCTGGGTGGTATTATGAAGTAGCCAGGTGGGGACAGTGTAATAATTTATAATATATAATTTTCTGCTGCTATGTAAAGCACAAATGAATGGCCTCATCTAACATACATGTAGTTGAACATTTTTAATATTAGCTGATTTTAGCTTAACATTGGCTACAAATTTTAGCAATGCAGTGTACCTGCTGAAAAGGTCCTGGAGAGAACACTGCCTTTCAGGAATGATGTTAAAATAAAATAAGGTACCTCCTATACATTTTTTTTTTTTCTTCTTTCTTTCTATCAACATTTCATATTTCTCTTTCAATGAAGCTACATTTACCATCACTTTAAATAAATGTTATATTTTGCAGTTCATTTGTGCTTCTTGTTATGTGGAATGCACTATCATTCTATTGGTCTATCTATATGAGACGTGCATTCGGCAGTTTCGTTCACTGCTGAATGCGGTATAGACTGCTTACGGTATTCAGCTCTTTTCCGAAACCAAATATCTTCTTGTGCAAGTGTAACGCACTAAGATCTGTGCATAGCTAGACCTTAGTTTGTGTCACTTGCACAATAAGATATTCGGCTCCAAAAAGAGTCGAATATTGCGAGCAGCTTTTTCCGCTAGGAGTCAGTTTTATTTGGCTAGAAGTAACACGGTAAGTCAGGCAATGCTTGTGTCCTATGATGAATAGAGCTTTCTATTACTAAATGCTGATTTTCTAAAGGTGCATGTCTGAGATCTAGATGGATATCTCAATCAAACATGCACTGTTAGAAAATCAGCAAGTCTAATTGCGCCATTTTTCACACACACACACACACACACACACACACACACACACACACACACACACACACACACACACACACACACACACACACATATATATATATATATATATATATATATATATATATATATATATATATATCTCTATATCGGATAAAAAAAAAATGCAATTTTTAGATTATTTAAAGGGACAGTCTACACCAAAATTTGTATTGTTTAAAAATATTATATTTTGCATAACCAACACTGTTACATAATAATAAGCTTTTTAGCTCTGTGATTACCTTGTATCTAAGCCTCTGCAGAATGCCCCCTTATCTCAGTTCTTTTGACAGACTTGTCATTTAGCCAATCAGTACTGGCTCATACATAACTGAGCACAATGCACTGAAATAAGAGGCAGCCTTCAACAATTTAGAAATCAGTTAGATCTCCGTTTCTAGGCACTGGGAGACTCTGGATGTTCGTGGCGCTACATGCACTGAAATTGATAAAAAATCTGTCTTGAAGAAGGCCTTTAAATGGGCTGAAACGTCGACATTGTTTGATTTATCTCTGTTTTTGGAAAATAAAGATTATATTCCTTTACCTGTTCTACAAGTCCTGTGAGTGCCCTTCACCTATAGCTAACTTATTCATTATTCTGAGGACTGTACCCGGGCTATGGCTACACAAGAGTGGAAGGAGTGCTAGGCTACCGGCTATAATATTAAAATATATATATATGTGTATCATTATTTTTTTTATGATTAATTTTATATAAACATGATTTTTTTTTTAATCAAACAAAGCAGTAAATATTTATAAA
Source organism: Bombina bombina (assembly GCF_027579735.1). Lineage (NCBI taxonomy): Eukaryota > Metazoa > Chordata > Amphibia > Anura > Bombinatoridae > Bombina > Bombina bombina. The sequence goes on from NC_069500.1 coordinate 714,884,367, forward strand.
CATCACGTGGGGTAATCTTTTTAGTAAAGTGTTCTCATTGACTTTGCAGATGTAGCCTGTTTTCTCCTAACTTAAATATAAAATGTATAATATAGACCTATCTGTCCCTATGTTACTGAAACCTTAACTTTTCCCACAAAATGCCACCATTCTGCCTATCAATAACAATGTGGTGCATATTCACCCGGCAGGCGCATCACAGCCTCAGCAATTAGGCTCACCCTTTAGAGTCGGAGCTGCAAGTATGATGCATCTGGGCTGGACCAGCTTTAGTGCGTGTAATGTTTCACACACTGTTCCCGGCCTTGCAAATCTCATTATTGCCGGAAGCGATGTGCTATGTTGGTGTAGAGAGAAGGCAGATGGCTCACTCCGGGCAGCTCCAGCCTTCAGAGCGCACACATCCAAGTATCTGACTCTCATTACTATTGGTCACAATCCGTCTGTGGCATCAGAGGAAAGAAATACCGTCAGAATTATGAGTGGTCCGTTTGTATAGGAAGCAGTTGGCGCGATAGCTGAATGCGGCAGGGGTAAATGTAAAACATGCGGTTATTAGATACAGACACTCTTCAGTGTGGCGGTAGCCAGGAGAGCACCCGGAATTGCAAGGGAAGAGAAGGTACAACCCTATAATCCAGTGGTGTGACTAAACAGATAGGATTTCTTACCACCAACTAATCGATTGATTTTCATTATCGATTTTATTGATTAGTTTTTTCAGCCCTTTATATATACAGTAGCTCACAAAAGTTGAGTACACCCCTCACATTTTTGTAAACATTGTATTATATCTTTTCATGTGACAACACTGAAGAAATGACACTTTGCTACAATGTAAAGTAGTGAGTGTACAGCCTGTATAACAGTGTAAATTTGCTGTCCCCTCAAAATAACTCAACACACAGCCATTAATGTCTAAACCGTTGACAACAAAAGTGAGTACACCCCTAAGTAGAAATGTGCAAATTGGGCCCAATTAGCAATTTTCCCTCCCCAGTGTTATGTGACTCGTTAGTGTTACAAGGTCTCAGGTGTGAATGGGGAGCAGGTGTGTTAAATTTGGTGTTATCACTCTCATACACTCTCATACTGGTCACTGGAAGTTTAACATGGCACCTCATGGCAAAGAACTCTCTGAGGATCTGAAAAAAAAAAAGAATTGTTGCTCTACATAAAAATGGCCTAGGCTATAAGAATATTGCCAAGACCCTGAAACTGAGCTGCAGCATGTTGGGCTAGACCATACAGCGGTTTCACAGGACAGGTTCCACTCAGAACAGGCCTCGCCATGGTCGACCAAAGAAGTTGAGTGCACATGCTCAGCGTCATGTCCAGAGGTTGTCTTTGGGAAACTGATGTATGAGTGCTGCCAAGATTGCTGTAGAGGTTGAAGAGGTGGGGGGGGTCAGCCTGTCGGTGCTCAGACCATACCCGGCACACTGCATCAAATTGGTCTGCATGGCTGTCGTCCCAGAAGGAAGCCTCTTCTAAAGGTGATGCACAAGAAAGACTGCAAACAGTTTGAAGACAAGCAGATTAAGGACATGGATTACTGGAACCATGTCCTGTGATACGATAAGACCAAGATAAACTTATTTGGTTCAGATGGTGTCAAGCATGTGTGACGGCAACCAGGTGAGAAGTACAAAGACAAGTGTGTCTTGCCTACAGTCAAGCATGGTGGAGGGAATGTCATGGTCTGGGCCTGCATAAGTGCTGCCGGCACTGGGGAGCTACAGTTCATTGAGGGAACCATGAATGCCAAGATATGAGTGACATACTGAAGCAGAGCATGATCCCCCTCCCTTAAGAGACTGGGCTGCAGGGCAGTATTCCAACATGATAAAGACCCCAAACATACCTTCAAGACGACCACTGCCTTGCTAAAGAAGCTGAGGGTAAAGGTATGGACTGGCCAAGCATGTCTCCAGACCTAAACCCTATTGAGCATATGTGGGGCATCCACAAACGGAAGGTGGGGGAGCGCAAGGTCTCTAACATCCACCAGCTCTGTGATGTCGTCATGGAGGAGTGGAAGAGGACCCCAGTGGCAACCTGTAAAGCTCTGGTGAACTCCATGCCCAAGAGGGTTAAGGCAAAATATTGACACTTTGGGCCCAATTTTGGACATTTCCACCTAGGGGTGAACTCACTTTTGTTGCAAACACCTTAGACATGAATAGCTGTGTGTTGAGTTATTTTGAGGGGACAGCAAATTGACACTGTTATACAGGCTGTACACTCACTACTATACATTGTAGCAAAGTGTCATTTCTTCAGTGTTGTCACTTGAAAAGATGTAATAAAATATTTACAAAAATGTGAGGGTGTACTCACTTTTGTGAGATTGTGTATGTATATGTGTGTGTTTTGTTTTTACTTTGTCAATTTATTTTTGAAAATCTACATTCATTTCAAATCTGATGACTTAAACACGTTCATAGCGATGTTAAAAGTTGAAATAAGAAGGTGATGTGAAACGGGTGAGGCAATCGTGTAATCCTAGTATATAAGGAGCCTCCAAAAAAAACAAGTCCTTCAAGAGAGAGTATTGGGTCGAGGCTCGCCAATCTACCAACAGATGCGTCGGCGAATAATCCAACATTTTGAGAACAACGTTCCCCAAAGACAAATTCGTAGGATTTTGGGCATTTCACCTTCTACAGTGCACAATATAATTAAAAAATTCAAGGAATCTAGTCAAATCTCGGTGCGTAAAGGGCAAGGCCAAAAATCACTTCTGAATGCACGTGATCTCCGATCCCTTAGGTGTCACTGTCTCAAAAACCGTCATAAATCTGTAATGGATATCCTGACATGGGCTCAGGAATACTTTGGTAAACCTTTGTCAGTCAACACCATTTGCTGCTGCATCCACTGATGCAAGTTAAGGCTTTACTATGCAAAGCAGAAGCCATACATCAACACTGTGCCGAAGCGCTGATGACTTCTCTGGGCTTGGTCTCATCTGAGATGGACAGTGGAATTGTGTTTTGTGGTTAGACGAGTCAACATTTTAACTACTTTTTATTAAAAAAAAGCTGTCATGTTCTCCGGGCCAAAGAGGAAAAGGACCATCCAAGTTATCAGTGTTATGATGGGGGGGGGGTGTCAGTGCCCATGGCATGGGTAACTTGCACATCTGTGAGGGCACCATTTAATGTAGAAAGATATGTATACATTTTGGAGCAACATATACTGCCATCCAGACGTCGTCTTTTCCAGGGACGTCCCTGCATTTTCCAGCAAGACAACTTCAAACCACATCCTGCCCGGATTACAAGCTCATGGTTGCGTAAGCAAAGAGTGCGGGAGCTAGCATGGTCTGCCTGCAGTCCTGACCGGTCTCAGATTTTGAGAATGTGTGGCGCAAAATAAGACAAAGAAGGCCCTGTACTGTTGCGCAGCTGAAGACCTGTATAATGGATGAATGGGGGGAAATTCCTCTTGCTAAACTGAGTGTTGGTAAATCCAAGTGTATAACAAATGCTAGGATTTACCATCACTAAAAATAAATTGACCTTTAAGTCAGGGCTCGACAAACCCAGGAGCCTGGGAGCCACTGGATCCTAGAATTTTACCCCTGGCTCCTAACTTTTTGGGTTATTCTCCATATGTCTATATTCAAATCCAACTGTCTGGCTCCTAAATATTCTTACTGGCTCCTAATTTTTAAACACATTTGTCAAGCACTGCTTTAAGTGATCAAACAAGCAAAAAAAGGTGCTAAACTCACCTTTTCTGTGCCCATTGCACAGCGCTAAGCTCAGCGGCTCTGGCTGCCCACGGCACATCGATCTTCTACCAATGAGGTGCTTCTTGCACCTTTAAACCAATAGCCGTGCGTGCATACAGAAACCTGTCCATTGACACGCACACCTATTGGTCCAGAGGTGCAAACGGCACCTCATTGGTAGAAGATTGATGTTCTGATTGCGGCCAGATCCGCTGAGTTTAGTGCTCTGCAAAGGCACAGAAAGAGGGTGAGTGTCGCATCCTTTTTTTTTTACTTGTTTGATCACTTGGATTTACCATCCCCTTAAAGTGATGGTAGATTTTAGATAATATCTTGCACTTTCTATGAAGCGTATCCGATGTTTAGCTTAGCCGCTAACTTTTTAAACCTTTAATATAACTGTTGGTAAGAGATCGCAATGTTTAAAAATCTCCTACTGTTCTTTGCTCCTCCCATCTCCCACTTTCTGCTTCAATAGCGCCTTAGACTAGAGAGGGTCTCACCCTATGTCACAACTCAAGACTCGCTCCTGTGAGACCGCGAAACAACGTCACAAGATTCAGTGTCTACTATGGTGAATCAAAGCGGTTTACGGGAGCGCGCATGATGAATAAGAAAATCACGCATGCTTAGTTTATTTAGTGGGCGTATGACTTAGAGTGATAGCCGCCTAACTGCCTAATTTTCAACTGGTTGAAATAAAAACGTGACTGCTGTGTAAAAAAACAACAACAAAAAAAAAAAAAAACGGGCTGCATATATGATGATTAAAAATGTAGTTTATAAAGCTTATAACTTTGTTTAGATATCGAGAGAGGAAAAATGATTAATTAAACTTTATATTTATTTCATTCATTGAGTATAATAGTTGATAGCAAATAGCGTAACTTTACCTTCACTTTAACCAACTGGTGTCTTCGATGCCCAAATGTTTAAAGGGACAGTCTACACCAGAATTTTTATTGTTTTAAAAGATAGATAATCCCTTTATTACCCATTCCCCAGTTTTGCATAACCAACACAGTTATAATAATATACTTTTAACCTCTGTGATTATCTTGTATCTAAGCCTCTGCAAACTGCCCCTTTTTTCAGTTCTTTTGACAGACTTGCAGTCTAGCCAATTAGTGCCTGCTCCCAGATAACTTCACGAGCACAGTGTTATCTATATGAAATACGTGAACGAACACCCTCTAGTGGTGAAAAACTGTTAAAATGCAATCTGAAAAGAGGTGGGCTTCAAGGTCTAAGAAATTAGCATATTGAACCTCCTAGGTTAAGTTTTCAACTAAGAATACCAAGAGAACAAAGCAAAACTGGTGATAAAAGTAAATTGGAAAATTGTTGAAAATTACATGATCTATCTGAATCATGAAAGTTTATTTTGGCCTAGACTGTCCCTTTAAGTGTTATTAAAAGGAAAGGTGATGTTACACAGTGGTAAACGGTCAACTTTTTTTTTTTTTTTTTTTGAGTGTGTTGCAGTCATCTGATTTGAAATTTAGTGTTTTCGAAAATACATTAAATTCACAAAGTAAAACATCAAATAATGTGTTTTCAATATAGTACAGAGTGAATTGAATTCAAATGACTTTTGGTTTGTTTTTTTGCATTTCCCACACTGTCCCAACTTTCGGAATTGGGGTTGTATATACACATATAAAAAAAACATATGTATGTATCTCTATGTTAAAGCACTTTGCACAAATACACACCACCAGCAAAAAAATTGTAGATCCCCCCCCCCAGATGTGATACTATTGCACACTTAAAAGACTAGAGTATAGTGTAAACATAACTTTTTATATGCACTAGGAAACAAAAAAAATTGTGTAACTCACTTTATTTCTGTGGTCTTGAATCGAACCCCACAATATCCCTAAGGTGTGCCTGTGTATGTTTTTATGTATGCATTTGTGTGTATATTCATATTAGTCTCAATAAATTGCAGTGGGTGAGTAAACATTTTGACTTCCTATCTTGACAATGAGTGTACTAGTAATTTGTTTCCCCCTCTTGGCTAGTAAATTCTCAACCCCTGACTAGTAAACTATAGTCACATGTTTCCAATATAAGTATATATTGCAAAGTCCCATGGAGATAAAGAGACATTCTCTCCACAACCAGGGTATTCTAATCAAATTTTGCACAAATGTACAGGTGCATATTGGATTTTATGTAGAATTTTTTTTTTTTTTTTGTTTACTAATTTACAATGATACAGTTTCAGGTTGATTTGTGTTGAAAATTAAGAGTGGCTATTTTTGTGTGTGTATATACAGTGTTCTCCCCAGGACCTTTTTAATGGGTGCACCACTTGGCTGATTTTCTAACCACCCTGTCAAAATTTAAGCCAATTTTAAGCTGTACACTGAACCCAAATTTTTTCTTTCATGATTCAGAGCATGCAATTTTAAGCAACTTTCTAATTTACTCCTATTATCGTTTTTTCTTCATTCTCTTGCTATCTTTATTTAAAAAAGAATAAATCTAAGCTTTTTTTTGTTTGGGTTCAGAACTCTAGACAGAACTTTTTTTTATTGGTGGATGAATTTATCCACCAATCAGCAAGGACGTCCCAGGTTGTTCACCAAAAATGGGCCAGCATCTAAACTTACATTCTTGCATTTCAAATAAAGATACCAAAAGAATGAAGAAAATTTGATAATAGGAGTAAATTAGAAAGTTGCTTAAAATTTCATGCTCTATCTGAATCACAAAAGAAAAAAATTGGGTTCATTGGCTCTTTAAATTAGCTAATGTTAAAGGGATAGTCTAGTCAAAATTTAAACTTTCATGATTCAGATAGAGAATGCAAATTTCTAATTTACTCCGGTTATCAATTTTTTTTTCTTCTCTTGGTATCTTTATTTGAAAATTGCATGCTGTATCTGAATTATGAAAGTATACATTTTTACTAGACTATCCCTTTGACATTTCTCATTGTTTATTGCACAAATATTATTATACTGCACCCACTCACCTGGCAACATTTTTCTGTGGAGAACACCGATATACAGTATACCTGTTATATTCTACAAGGACCTTTTTTTAATGGGTTCACCACCCGGCTGATATTACTAACCACCCGGCTAAAATTTTAGCCTTTTATTAAAGGGACAGGAAACCTTAAAATGTTTTGTGATTCAGATGAACATACAATTATAATTAACTTTCCAATTTACTTCTAATATCAAATTTTGCGTCATTATCTTGATATCCTTTGCTGAAGGAATAACTTTACATTACAGGCAGCTAGCTGAACATATCTAGTCATCCAATCACAAGAGACAGCAGCTAGCTCCTAATGTAGGATATGTGCGTATTCTTTTTCAACAAGGGATAAGAGAACAAAGCACATTTAAAATAGAAATCAATTTAAAGGGACAATGAACCCAATTTTTTTTTCTTTCGTGATTCAGATTGAGCATGTAACTTTTAATTTACTCCTATTATCAAATTTTCTTCATTCTCTTGGTATCTTTATTTGAAAAGCAAGAATGTAAGTTTAGATGCCGGACCATTTTTGGTGAACAATCTGGGTTGTTCTTGCTGATTGGTGGATAAATTCACCCACCAATAAACAAGTGCTTTTCAGGTCTGAACCAAAAATTGTCTGGCTCCTTGTCTTAGATACCTTCTTTTTCAAATAAAGATAGCAAGAGAATGAAGAAAAATGGATAATAGGAGTATATTAGAGCATGCAATTTTAAGCAACTTTCTATCTGAATCACGAAAGAAATAATTTTGGGTTAGTGTCCCTTTAAGTGTCTGCTCTTTCTGAATCATAAAAGTTTAAATTTGACTTCCCTATCCCTTTAAGCTAAAATTAGCTAATAATTTTGTCAATGTTTATTGCACAAGTTATTAAATACATTTGTTAGATTTTCTTTCTGTATATTTTTGCATATGCTACGTTTCCCACGTATAAAATTACCATTTTTTTGTTTGTAATTAGATAACCAAGTACCTTTTTGTTTGCTCTGTTTGAAATGGCTATGGACTACTTTGTCCCTCAGATTTGGGGCTCTTCTAGGTGTCAGTTGGTTTTTCTCCCACTATTTCTCTAATAGAGGGATCTGTATGTAGTACATCCCAGTGTTTGGCAAAAATTGCCCTGATGTCCTGCTTATATAACAATCTATTACCTGCAAGCTATATTGAATTTCTACTGCTACAAGTATTTGCATGGACATTGCTGGACTGCCTTTTTTTTTTTTTTTTTAAATATTGTTTTTTATTGAACAATTTTTTCAATTTTACAACAGGTAGGAATAAGAGAAAAATAAATAATTGAATATAATAATAATGGACTAAAAAGTAGAAAAGAAGGGAAAAAAAAAAAAAAAAAAAAGGGGGGAAAATAAATAAAATTACAAATAGACAAGTAAAATTAAGAACATTATGAGGAAGGGACAAAACAGTATGAGTCATCACAACAATTTTTAGGACTGTAGTAAATCAATTAATTAATTATCAGCCGGGTGGAGGCTAGTAGGGCAATTTACAGCAAGTGCGCTAAGGCGAGTGCAGAGATGGAGGGGAAGGCGGAGACAGTGTTAGGAAGAAAACAGAAAAGAGAGAAGTGAGAGGAGAGGTCATAGGCGCTAGTGCTGGGGTCTCAGTGGGTTTATGGTTTCCCAATAAAACTTGACAAGGTGGTAGTGTGCCATTTTGTTATTTTTAAAATAATAGTACTCCTCTAGGTGGATTAACTCTTGTGTTTGCGCCTTCCAGGTCTCTATTGTGGGAACTATTTCTGTTTTCCAAGCCCTAGCTATAAGGGATTTCGCTCCGTTCAAACATATTTGGAGGAGATGCGCGCAGAGTTTACAGGACTGTTTGGATGTGTCATTGAATAGTACCATGGCGGGTGTAATTACAAATGGTGTATCAAATAATGGTGCTACAAATCGTCGCAGAGCCTGCCAAAAGGCCCGCAGCTTAGGGCAGGATCACCATATATGGGTCATGTGACCAACGCCCCCGCAGCTCCTCCAACATCCAGAAGGGGAACCAGGATAAATGCGGGAGAGCCTCAACGGTGTTAAGTACCACCTGGTTATGATTTTGTAATTCATTTCCAAGATTTGGGTGGAGGTGGATGAGCTGTGAGTGCGCTGATACATTTTTTCCCACTGCTCCTCTGAGAATTCCAGTTCCAGCTCAGCTGACCAAGTCTGAGTGGATTTAGGCAACCGTTTATATAGGCACGCGTCAAGGATTCTCTTAGACAAGGCTAGGGAACCCTTTAGGGCTCCTCCATGCCTACAAATAGATTCAAAGTGCGTAAGGGGGCGAAGGAGAGAGAGTTTATGGGGGGAGGTTGCTAAAAGGTGCTGTAGTTGGGAATATTTAAGCCATTGTCCAAAGGTGCCCTGTAGCACATCTGACAATTCAGGAGCAGATTTCAATGTGCCCAAGTGAAGGAATTCACAAAGTGGAGAAGAGAGGCCTAAGTCAGAAAATCTAGTGTATTTGCTCGCGGTATGGATGCTTTGTAGCCATTCCGTGTTTTGGAAAATCGGAAACATGGGGGAAAAAGGGGAGGAGATTCCAGGAACGTGGTCCAGGATATTGTCCCATGTGTGGAAAATATGTTTATATAGGGGCGAAGTTTTTGTCACTAGCGGTCTATAAGTATGAGGCAGCCAACAGAGAGGGCCTATTTGAGGAGATTGGAGAATGTGTGCGTCTAGTAATATCCATGCTTTATCTATGTGTCCTACATGCCAGTCGAACACACGTTGTAGTGTGCCCGCTTGGTAATACTGGGTGATGCATGGGACCGCCAGTCCTCCTTTGGTCGATATAAAGTGTGCCTCGCTACTCTAGGTCTTTTGCTTCCCCATATGAATTTATTAAGAGTCGACTGCAGCTGGTCTAGATAAGTCTGAGGGAGGTCAATAGGAACTGTCTGGAAAGTATATAGAACAAGAGGCAAGATGGACATCTTAACTACCTGCATTCTGCCCCACCAGGAGAACGGCTTGGATTGCCAGTTCTGGCTACTAGATTGGATCCGTTTAAGGAGCGGGATATAATTGGCCTGAAAGAGAGAGCTTATTTTAGGGGTGAGGGCAATACCTAGATATTTTATCTGATCGGTACATAAATGATATGGGCACACCTCGGAAAGGGCCGCAAATTGTTTAGGCTTCATGTTTATATTGAGGATATTAGATTTTTGATCATTTATGTGAAAGTGTGATAGGTTACCAAACCGGCGGAACTCTGCTAGGAGGTGAGTAATCGAATTACGGGGGTCGGACAGAGTTAACAAGATGTCGTCGGCATATAGACTGATTTTGTATTCGGAAGGACCTATTGTAATCCCCTTAATGTTCATATTATTCCTAATGTGTGCGGCTAATGGTTCCATTGCTATTGCAAACAGCAATGGAGAAAGTGGGCACCCCTGACGGGTTCCATTATATATTTGAAAGGGGTCTGAGAGAGTGTTATTAACTTTGATCCTAGCTGAAGGGCTGTCATATAAACTAAAGATTCTATTTATGGTCGTGTCTCCAAAGCCGAATTCCGTCAGAGTCGATTTAAGATATGTCCAGTTCAGTCTGTCGAATGCTTTTTCCGCGTCGGTAGAGACCAGGACTGATTCGATTTTGGAGGTAGACACGTAATCTATTAAGTGCAATGTTCGGATAGTATTGTCCCTGGCCTCCCGACGCGGAATAAAGCCTGTCTGGTCAGTGTGTACAAGTCGTGGTAGTAGTTTATTAATTCTGGTAGCGAGAATTTTGGCATAAATATTTGCGTCCGTGTTAATTAAAGAGATGGGGCGGTAACTACCCGGAAGGTTAGGGGGTTTATCTTGTTTGTGGATCAGGGTAATATGCGCTGACAGCATATCTCTGGAGAAAGGTTCATGATTATCTACTGATTTGAATAGAGTGGCTAAATGCGGGGCTAGAATGTGCTTAAAAGATTTATAATAGGAATTGGACAGTCCGTCCGGGCCAGGGGTTTTGTGGTTAGGTAGGGATTCAATAGCTGAGAGAATCTCGGCCACTTCGATGGGTGCATCAAGTTGATCTGACTCCGATTGAGACAAGGTCTGAAGACCTGTGCAGCGAACATAATCCTCACATTCCGCTCGAGTTTGGCTGTCATTTAAGGGGGGGAGTTGATATAAGGACTTGAAGAATGTATGAAACACTCTAGCTATTCCCTTGCTATCTTGAATGTCTACTGAGTCTTGAGAAGATATTTTGTGTATAAAGGAGTTAAGCGTCCTTTGACGAAGCGCTTTGGCCAATAGTGTGCCTATCCTATTCCCCTCCGTAAAGTAAAGCTTGCGCAAGAAAAAGGCATGTTTCAGGGCTTCCCTATTGAGATATGCGTTAAGGTCTCTTCTGGCTTTCGTCAGCTTATCCTCTAGAAGTTTGTTGTGTGGTGCAATTGCAAATTCTGTCGCAGCGCTATTTAAATTTGTTGTCAGTGAATCGAATTCTTTTCTCCTTAGTTTAACTAGGTTTGCTTTATATTTAAGGAAATCCCCTCTGATAACTGCCTTGTGCGCGTCCCACACTATTTGAGATTTCGTCGCGCCATTGTCATTAAGGGCAAAATATTCCGCTAAGGATCGGGTGATCTCCTCGGACAGTTGCACATTCTTAAGCAGTGATTAGTCTAGTCTCCAACAGTACTGGGACACGGGGGCTGAAGGCCAGGAGATCTCTATGGAGACAGCGGAGTGGTCTGTCCATGATACGGGGGTAATGTACGAGTGTCTTGTCAAGTGTAGGTGATTCTGATCAATAAAAATATAGTCGATCCTAGATGAGGATCTCTGGGGATGTGAATAGAAGGTATAGGTTTTTGTCTGGGGGTGATTAAGTCTCCATATGTCCACTAATGACAGGTTCTGTATTTTACTCTGAATAGAATGCAGTGTGGAGGTAGGTATGCAGCTGCGCCCCAGTGAACAGTCCAGCGCCGGTGACAGAGCGACATTGAAGTCGCCTGCCAACAGCACAAGACCAGTAGCTATGGGAGTGAGAATATCTAAGGCCTTCCTAAAGAATTTCGCCTGGTGTTTGTTAGGTGCATATAAGTTCATTAGAGTGACTGGCTGATTATACAGGGTGCCTATTAAAACTAGGATTCTACCTGTTTCATCTTGATGTTTGGATATGAGAGAGAAGGGAAGTCTTCTATGAACCAATATGCCCACTCCATTTGTTTTAGTTGTATTATGGGCAAAGTATCCCGATGGGTAGGTGCGAGAGGAGCACGTTGGGGCCGCCGCCAGGGCAAAGTGAGTCTCCTGCATATAGATAATGTCGGCCTCTTGCCTGTGAAACCAGTTTAGAGCGACAGACCGCTTGGTCGGGGAGTTAAGACCTTTCACATTTAGTGAAAGGAATTTGACATTAGGGGAGCTCATGACGAATGAGAAGTAAAGTGATTATGGTACGATGATATGTCGCTCTGCGCTGTGTATGAGTTATATTACATGTATGGAGTGCACGGCCACCCACAGAGGAGCACTTACTTGTAACCTTGAGACCCAGCAGTAGAGCAACAATGACAGGATACAACTTGAGAGAAGAGGAAGTAGAGAAGAGTGAATGAAATCCGGCTTTCTGGAGAGAAAGCATAAACATTAGTTCATACAGTAAGAAATATGCATAAAACAACATTTTTAGCATGTAGAGCATTGTTGGATGACACTAAACAAAAGAACTGTAAATAATAATATTAAAAGTAGAGGGGTTCAAATTAAGAAAAAAACTAAGTGTTAACATCACACTATATGAGGATATCAAACAAACAATGATAAGAGGGGGGAAAAAAAACCCTCTAGATTTAGAGCTACGCTCGATGCAACAATAAACTCGGGCTGAATAAAACTGTCAGGGATTATTGCCTGAGGATGCTACTGTAAGGTAGCCTGTTTAAGTTTAGGAAGGGGAGAGAACGGGGCGTCAAACAGATTCTCTTGATCATATTCTTGGACACACATGTTGGGATAATTAGTGCAGAAACCAAGCCCATACATCATGGGATATAGCACATGCATTTTATATAACTGGGGATGGGAGCAACTTGGAGACAATAAAAAAAAAAAAAAGTCTGCGTGTAGAAAGGTTGTGGTTTTCATGTGATCAAAAAGTCACTAAGTCATTACAATGTACGCTTAATGAAGCCAACTATGCGAAGAGAACAACAAATAAGCTTCATACTACACCATATGAAAGGGAGGAGAGGTCAAACCAAAGCCTTCAGGAGAACTTGATCAAGTAAGTGGCGCATAAGCGGTATCAGCAGGTTGTGGAGAGTTACAGGTGGTTCTGTTTCTTTTCCTGTTTACTGTCGACCAATTCTGCCGTTGTGGTTTGGGGTGTATATCCTTCAGCTCTGATGCGGGGTGAGGGTGGTCATTCAACTTAGGAAGAACAGGTAAAGAGATATTGAGCCCCTTACAAAAAGTCTCTAGATCTTCTGGTGTTCTATAGATATAAGTTTGGGGGCCCCTAATGACTTTGAGACAGAAGGGGAAGCCCCATCTATATTGGATGCCCAAATTTTGGAGGTGCTGTGTAAGGTATCTAGCCTCCTTTCTTTTAGCCAGTGTAATGGGGCTCAAGTCTGCGAATATCTGAAGTTTTGATCCTTCAAATAGAACAGTTTGGGTTTTCCTGGCGGCGTTATATATAGTTTCTTTATCCTTATAATTCTGGAATTTCAGGATCACATCCCTGGGTGGGTCTGAGGGCCTTGGGGGAGGTCGTAGGGCTCTGTGGGCTCTGTCAAGCGGCATGTTTGGGATCTCCACTGGGTTAGCAAGGTGTTTAAATAGATTTTGCAGATAGTCCCCCAGTTGTTGATTCAGTACACTTTCTGGGATGCCGCGGATACGTATATTCTGCCTTCTGCCCCTGTTATCGAGATCTTCAACGTGATGTTGTAGGTTGTCTATGATAACACTTTGCTGATGAAGTTGCCGTGACATTTCCTCATGCTGGTTGTTTATATACTCCGATCCCTCTTCTAAGTATTCTACCCTGTTGCCCAGTTCATTTAGGTCTTTTCTAACCTCCTTCAGACCTTCTTTAATAAGCTGGCTAACGTGAGTCATCAGCGCTGCAAAGTCATCTTTAGTGGGTAGCGTGCTTAAGTCAGCCTTGGTAAGGGGCCTGGGTGGGGTATGCTGTATTGAGGTTGAGTCTGAGTCCTCTGAATCGCTACCATTTTCTTGCTGTGCATTTATATGGTCATGTGACAGTGAGTCTAGTGGTTTAAAATATTCCTTCATAGCCAGGTTGGGGCCTTGGGAACTTTTGGAGTTTTTGGGCCCTTTTTGTGGTTTATGACCCTTCCTAGTCGACATGATGATGTAAAGCAGTATACAGGAGCGGCAATTATTCAGACTATATCAAGTTGGTGTAGTGGCCTGCTATCTTGCACTTGCCGCTCCCTGTTATAAGCTTAATCTGAGAGTGACGTTATGCCTCAAGGGCCTAGCTGTAGTCAGGGAGGTAGGTGTGCTGACTGACTATGGGGCTAGTGAGGCTTGGCGAGCTGGATGTCCTGTGTCTGTCCACAGTCTATTGTGTGCCTCTGTAGTGCTGCGGAAGTTGCAAGGGAAAGCCCCCGGGTAAGCATACAAAGTTCCTGACTGGTTAGTCAAGTGGGCCGCAATGGCGATCGGCTGGAGCCCCAATGTGTGAACGTGCTGTCTATTTGTACAGGGAGAGAGGGAAAAGGTAATGTCCGTACCTTACCGCAGCGTCCGATAGTGCTCCCTTATGTCAGCCTGAGAATAACGGCAAGTTGGCGATGTAAGCAGCCACGTGGGTGACCGCTAACTCCGTGAGTTGTGGCGCAGTTAAAACAAAGGCTCCTGTTTAAGTGTGCGCCGGATAGCTTTCCCCTGTCTCTCTCCTCAGTGATGATGGTCGGGTAGTTTAGGCAGGCATATCTCACATTTGGTATCTCATCTGATAGTTTTTATCCCTTGTATAAAGCAGCTTGTTGCAACTGAGCACACGGAGCTCACAGAAACACGACTACCATGTTAGGCTGCAGGCTCCGCCCCCCCGCTGGACTGCCTTTTATTAAGACATCAGTTCTTTTACACAGATTATACTGTTAATTATGTATTGAATTTCATCTGTTTCCTTACTAAGGTATCTAACCTAGGGAATTTATACATATATATGTCGGATTGATGCCATATATTTTTGGTTCTTTTTCCTATGGCCATAGGTTTGTTTTATTTTTGTTTTATTTAGTTAGGGTATTTTGAGTATGTTTTTTTTTTTTGCTCCAGACGATGGTAGTTAATAAAGTAACAATTTTTTACATTACAGGTGTGCGCTTGTGAATCCTTGCTTTGTTTTTGATGTTGTTACCCCCTGGAGGTCATATATCTAATTTGTAGATGGTAATAGAATAGGAAAGTGCTGGCTAAGGAATCCTTGCATGCTTTTTCTACTTTTTTTTTTTTTTTTTTTTTTGATTTATTCCCATTTTTTTTATTCCTCCTTGCACCCTTAGACTCGGATACTAGTGGTCTTAGGTTTTCCTACCAATATCATATTATATCGGGTGGTTCTTTGAGCTGGTTTGACTGAATCTTTAAGATAAAATATATATATGTGTGTGTGTGTGAGAAATATCTCTCGTTTGCTAGTCCACTATATACTTACTTTCCTGCTTTTTCAAAGAAAGATAGCAAGAGAATGAAGAAAATGTGTTAATAGGAGTAAATTAGAAAGTTGTTTAAAATTGCATGATCTAGCTGAATCATGAAAGAATAACATTTGGGTTTCAAATCTCTTTAAGGTCATGAGCATTGTTCCTTTGCACAACATGCACTTTTACCAATGCACATTGGCCAGACTGCACTTCGTTTTCAAACATTTTAGAAGTGTAGATGAGAAACAAAATTGTCAAATTTAAGCAAAATTAGTTTAGCAACTAAAAAGTTATAAGCATATAAAAATGTATCATTTAAGGATAGTTTGAATTTAAATTATATTGGCTTTTTGTTTCTGAAGTGGATTAAAGCCAGATTCTGCTGGATCCTGCTGTAGTTATGTGTTTTAATACAAATAAACCATGTCTTGCTAAACCTAGCTTGGTAATGAAAACACCTGGATCATTCTGGATTCACGTTTAATGTAAACAAACCATACCCTACCGGATCACACACTACATGTCCAACATTATGTGGACACCCTACTAATTGTTGGGTTTGTATGAGTCTAAGAATATGTGTTTTATCTGTATAAAAAAAAGAGCAGTGTCTGGTAGGATACAGATGTTTTGTGCAAAAACGCTTTTAATTCATCAGTGTCTGTATGTGTGGGGAAAAATGAAGGTGTGTGTGTTTGTCTGAGCCGGCCCATTTCTGGATACCCTTTATGGCAGCAGTTACGCTAGAAGGTTATTAATGTGCAAGAGCACTAGATGGCAGTACTTTTTCCTGCCATGTAGTTCTCCAGATGCCTACCTATGTATCTCTTCAACGCACAATAGCATGGGAACGAAGCAAATTATATAATGGAAGTAAACTTTTTTTAAATGTTATACTCTGAATCACAAAAGGAATGTTTTGGCTTTTATATCCCTTTTTAAGAAAAAGAAAATGTATCTAGCGAGTTCTGGTTGTATTTTACTCGTGTGTTTGTGCAAATAAAAAATTAATGAGGCAAGAATATGTTTTTGTGTGTGTGTGTGTGTGTGTGTGTGATCCAGGTGTTTACTACAGCATCCAAGTTTGTTTGTATAAAAGAGCCAGCTTTTTTCACATGCTTTTAATTGGAGGAAGTTCTTCTATTGCATTCCACCAAACGCAGTAAATAAGTTAGGAAAATGCTACTTATACAATACTACTATATCTGAAATGTATTATTGTTAATATATCTGTCGGTTTAAACAGTGTTTGTAAATGACTCCTGTGTCTCACAAGCCTGGTAGCCACAATTCCTAAATGTACTTCTGGCTCACAACTTGTTTTTGTTTTACTGCATTAATCTATGTAAAATCTATGTACAGTATTTTTTACCTGTGTCTATTTCAAAAGGCAATTGTTAAAGGATAGTGTACTGTAAAATTGTTTTCACCTTAATGTGTTCTAAAATTCTTGTTATCAGTTGTAGATTATAAAATGCATGGGGATTTGCTTCTTAAGATTATTTATTTATTTTTTTTATATGAAATAGTGTTGCTCTTTGAAACACACACCCATTAAAATGGGCTGAGATCGGATGTCATTATTATATCATCACTATATAAACACAAAACTTTTGCTTATCTATGTCTGAGATGATTGGAAAAAAACACATTTTGAAGAACCTCTGATTTCTTCTTAACCGTTCCTGTTTATGCAACTTTTCTATAACCAGTATTTAAAGGGACACTGAACCCAAATGTTTTCTTTTGTGATTCAGATAGAACATGCAACTTTCTAATTTACTCCTATTATCGAATTTTCTTCATTCTCTTGGTATCTTTATTTGAAAATCAAGAATGTAAATTTAGATGCCGGCCCATTTTTGCTGATTGGTGGATAAATTCACCCACCAATAAACAAGTGCTGTCCAGGATTTGAACCAAAAATTGTCTGACTCCTTAGCTTAGATGCCTTCTTTTTCAAATAAAGAGAGCAAGAACGAAGAAACATTAATAGGTGTAAATTAGAAAGTTGCTTAAAATTGCATGCAATATCTGAATCACGAAAGAATTTTTTTTGGGTTCAGTGTCCCTTTAATTACTGACATTTTCAGTATAGGTATGGAGGTGACCAGCAAAACAAACTATTTCAATTTACAAAATGAAGGTAAAAAAGCTGTTTTGTAAACCATTTAACACACTTCAGCAGGTAAATTGGATCATTGGGAACAGATTAAAGGGAAGAACATTTTAGAATACACTGTCCCTTTTTAAGGAAAGAACAAACACTCCCACTCAGAAAAGATACTAGTAAGGAAGGTGTTGCATTATTTTAAAAGTGAGTTCCCCACACTATATTTCTGTTTATTTTTTATTTTTTTTTGGGGGGGGGGGGTTTATTCCTGATTTAAAGTGCTTAGTGTTCCGGAGAAAAACTTACAAATGTAATCTTCTGATTGGTCTGTTATGTTTTATTATTGTGTTTATTTTTATTTGGTTGTAATTGTCATTATTTTATTTATTTTTAGAAAATGGATTTTCCCGGACATTTTGAACAAACTTTTCAACAATTAAACTATCAAAGACTCCATGGACAGCTGTGTGACTGTGTAATAGTAGTGGGTAGTCGTCATTTCAAAGCTCATCGTTCTGTTCTGGCTGCATGCAGTACTCATTTCAGAGCTCTCTTCACAGTGGCTGAGGGGGATCAGAGCATGAATATGATCCAGCTAGACAGTGAGGTAGTGACTTCTGAAGCTTTTGCTGCTCTAATTGATATGATGTATACATCTACACTTATGCTTGGAGAGAGCAATGTTATGGATGTTTTACTTGCAGCATCTCATCTGCACTTGAATTCTGTTGTTAAAGCATGCAAACACTACCTCACCACAAGGACACTACCCATGTCTCCCCCCAGTGATAGGGCTCAAGAGCAAAGTGCTCGAATGCAGAGATCTTTTATGCTTCAGCAACTGGGGTTAAGCATAGTAAATTCTGCCTTGAATTCAAATCAGAGTAATGATGATCAGCCACAACAGACTTCATCTGGGCGGAGTAGCATGGTGGAGCAGAGGGCCACATTTCCAATACGACGGCTTCACAAAAGAAAGCAGTCGTCTGAAGAAAGGGCTAGGCAACGCATGAGGAATTCTTCCATTGATGAATGTCTCATAACTGATGTCACCCCTGAGAACATGCAGTCCATGGCTAATTCTCGTGAAGAATACTTCTCTCCAGATTCACTGAAAATGGTAGACAATTTGAAATCTGACTCTGCTCCAGACAACCAGGAGGTTAGCTCTATCCTATTCGATCAGTCATTTAGTACCCAAGAGGATACACAAGTACCAAGCCAATCTGACAACAGCGGGGAAAACATGTCACGTGCCTCAATGGCCTCTCGGACCACTCCAGCTGAAACTACTTTTGGACAAGAAATGGTTTGTGAAAAAAGTCTTTTTTCCACAGAAAACCATGAGATCACTGAGAGCGAGAAGAATCATTTAAGAGTTATTGTTAAATCTGAGCCACTGAGCTCCCCTGAACCCCAGGATGAGGTTAGTGATGTCACTTCCCAAGCAGAGGGGAGTGAACCTGTTGAAGGTGTTGCAAGTGCAGAAAAAATCGAATTAAGCCCAGAAAGCAGCGATCGAAGTTTTTCTGATCCTCAGTCAAGTACTGACAGAGTAGGGGATATTCATATGTTAGATATGACAGCCAATTTAGAGCACAAGTCTTCTTTCAGCATTTCTAATTTTCTGAACAAGAATAGAAGTAGCAATCTGAGTTTAAGCCAAAACAGTGACGACAACATTCCAAACACTACTAGTGACTGCAGAATGGATGGAGAGATGTCTTACCTTGTCAGCCCAGAGGCCAATTCCAGTTCTCATTCATCTGCTACAATGTCCCATATTGATAACCCCTTCAATGATGGGCCAGATTCTCATTTTGCTCGTCCAATGCAAGATGTAATGTCTTCTGGATACAGAGGGACAGATCCATTTGGGATGGACTACCCAAGGTCTGGTTTAGGGCTTCACTCTATGTCTAGATCTATTATGGGCAATGGAAGGGGTAGTAGAGCTTGCAACTTTCCAAATTATCGCCGTATTGCTCCAAAGATGCCAATTGTAACTTCTGTAAGGGGCAATCAGCTGCAGGATAGTAACTCAAATTCTCAACTTATGATGAATGGGGCAAGTTCTTCCTATGAAAATGGGCATACATCGCAGCAGGGGCCACCACAATTGACCAGGGCTTCTGCTGACGTTCTTTCAAAATGCAAGAAAGCGCTCTCTGAGCATAATGTGTTGGTGGTTGAAGGTGCTCGCAAATATGCCTGCAAAATTTGTTGTAAAACTTTTCTGACTTTAACAGACTGTAAGAAGCACATCCGTGTACACACTGGTGAAAAACCTTATGCCTGTTTGAAATGTGGTAAAAGGTTTAGCCAGTCAAGTCACTTATATAAGCATTCCAAAACTACTTGCCTTAGGTGGCAAAACAGCAATCTAAATACAACCATCATTTAAAATACCTTTAGCCTCACCTTTACAAAGAAATGAAACTAAAAATATGTTCATGTTTGTGCGGAAGCAGCAAGTCGTCTTTGAGGCATTGGAAGACTGACACATTGTGAATAAGTAATCCATGATACAAATGGAGTAAAAAAAAGTGGTCTTTGTAAAAACATAAACTGACTTTTACCTCTTTCTACTTGAGGTACAAGCAAATACTTACTTTGTTTATGTATGTTAATGTAAAAAAAAAAAAAAAAAAAAGTTAACTATGGAAACTAACATACTTTTAACTAAGTTTGTGTACGCCTTGAAACATTTTAGTGGGAATTTTTTTTTTCTCCCTCACCCATTTCTGGAAATACTGTAATTGTCTCCCTAAATTATTAAGAAGAAATTACATTTTACAGTTAAAGAAAATATTTAATTCTTACCAATAAAAGGATCTCTATGGCCAGTGCTTTTCTTTACTGATATATAGCGCACCACCTTTTAGCATTTTATTTCCTCTATTACTACCTTTTGCAATCTCATTGTTAATGGGACTTGATTTATTATTTATTTGTATAGCGCTGCAAACTTCTGTAAAGTTGGTTTAGATAGAGCATACAATTAAAACGACTTTCCTATTTACTTTTTATCTAATTTGCTTAGTTCTTTTGGAATCCTTTGTTGAAAAGCATACCCGGTATGCTCAGGAGCTGGGAACTAGCTGCTGACTAGTGGTTGCACATATATGGCTCTTGTCATTGGCTCACCCAATGTGTTCAGCTATCTCCCAGTAGTGCATTGCTTCTACTTCAATAAAGGATAGTAAGAGAATTAGGCAAATTTGATAAAAGCATACCTCTGCAAACAACTTAATTTACTTCTATATGAATCCTGAAAGAAACATTTTGGGATTTATGTTTGCGCCTTACTTTAAAACTATTCTCTTATTTTAACCCTTCAAAAGTGCTGGTTAGTGAAGTTCTGCATATTTACAATGGGCACCGCCATCTTTAATTATTCTTGTACTCTGTAACAGAAGTGGTGCACATTAACAGATCAGTGATATTTGTTGACTTCTTGAAAATTCACTTAGCATGCCCAATAGAGAGTGGGAGCTGTACATTTTTGCAGTGGTTGCATTTCTCTATTATTCCCAAGGTTTTTTTTATTTATTTTTTATTTATAAAACGTTTTAAACTGTATAATCCAGAGTGCAAAGTACAGCGATCAAAAAGCCAGCAACATCTGTGAAAGTGCTCTACTTTTGTCATATAATGCAACAGTACGTGCGTATCAAGATGGTGGCACCCAGTATAAAGATGCAGAGCTTTGGTAGTTGGGTTAAAATAAGAGAATTGCTTTGAAGAGCTCTGCAGGTACAGGAGGAAACCTAGAAGCGTGGCGAGTAGTACTGTAGTTATGCTCTGTTTAATGGCCCTTTAATGAATTTGATAGACAATGCACTTTTAAGAGACTTTTCAATTTACTTCTGTTATCAAATTTACGTTGTTCTTTTGTTATCCTTTGTTCATACCTAGGTAGACTCAGGAGCAGCAATGCTCTACTGCAGTGATTCTCAACCTTTTTTTTTTGCCGTGGCACACTTTTTTACATTAAAAAAATCCTGCGGCACACCACCATCCCAAAAGTTTACAAACTCACACATTGTAGCCTAATACAGTGTGTATATATATACACACACACACACACACTGTACTGTGCTGTCATGCCATGCCTCCTACAAACTAAGTGTTGCGTGCTGCTGCGTGAAGAGCCAGCACTAGGCACGTGTTGTAGTGGGTGGGGGTTCCTTCCAAGTTTGAATACGGGTCGGGGAGGGGAGCTACAGCTGCACAGTTACCCTCAGTCATCATCTCACTCAAAATTAAAAAAACGGCCCAGAATAAAAAACAAGCAAAATTTAAAAAATGTCACACTGTTGTCAGTCTGCCGCGGCACACCTGAGGATCTCTCATGGCACAGTAGTGTGCTGCGGCAGACTGGTTGAAAAACACTGCTCTACTGGAAGCTTGCTGGTG